>NC_138204.1:125993958-126103958 GCF_964194415.1 Vipera berus | reverse complement strand
TGGAGAAGCTCTATACAGTCAGTAAAAACAAGACCAGGAGCTGACTGTGGCTCAGACCATGAGCTTCTTGTTGCAAAGTTTAGGCTTAAATTAAAGAAAGTAGGGAAAAGCGCTAGGCCAGTCAGGTATGAATTAAATCATATCCCTGTTGAATATACAGTAGAGGTGACAAATAGATTTAAAGAATTAGATCTGATAGACAGAGTGCCTGAAGAACTATGGACAGAGGTTCGCAACATTGTACAACAGGTAGCAACCAAAACCATCCCAAAGAAAAAGAAATGCAAGAAAGCAAAATGGCTGTCTGAGGAAGCTTTGCAAATAGCTGAGGAAAGGAGGGAAGCGAAAGGCAAGGGAGAAAAAGAAAGATATGCCCAATTAAATGCAGAATTCCAAAGAATAGCTAGAAGAGATAAAAATGCCTTCTTAAATGAACAATGCAAAGAAATAGAAGAAAACAATAGAATAGGGAGAACCAGAGATCTTTTCAAGAAAATTGGAGAGATGAAGGGAACGTTTCATGCAAAAATGGGCATGATAAAGGACCAAAATGGCAGGGACCTAACAGAGGCAGAAGAGATTAAGAAGAGGTGGCAAAATTACACAGAAGAACTATACAAGAATGAGCTTAACGTCCCTGATAATCACAATGAGGTGGTCACTGACCTCGAGCCAGAGATCCTAGAATGTGAAGTGAAGTGGGCCTTAGAAAAGCTGAGCAACAACAAAGCTAGTGGAGGTGACAGTATTCCAGCTGAGCTATTCAAAATCTTAAAAGACGATGCAGTAAAAGTGCTACACTCAATTTGCCAGCAAATTTGGAAAACTCAACAGTGGCCACAGGACTGGAAAAGATCAGTTTACATTCCAATTCCAAAGAAAGGCAGTGCCAAAGAATGTTCAAACTATCGCACCATTGCACTCATTTCTCATGCTAGTAAAGTTATGCTTAAAATTCTACAAGCTAGACTCCAGCAGTATGTGGATCGAGAACTACCAGAAGTACAGGCAGGATTTCGAAGAGGCAGAGGAACTAGAGATCAAATTGCTAACATACGCTGGATCATGGAGAAAGCTAGAGAGTTCCAGAAAAACATCTACTTCTGCTTCATTGACTATGCTAAAGCCTTTGATTGTGTGGATCATAACAAACTGTGGCAAGTCCTTAAAGAGATGGGCATACCAGACCATCTTATTTGTCTCTTGAGAAACCTATATGTGGGCCAAGAAGCAACAGTGAGAACTGGACACGGAACCACTGATTGGTTCAAAATTGGGAAAAGAGTCTGTATACTGTCGCCTTGCCTATTTAACTTATATGCAGAGCACATCATGAGAAAGGCAGGGCTAGATGAATCAAAAGTTGGAATTAAGATTGCCGGAGGAAACATCAACAACCTAAGATATGCAGATGATACCACTCTAATGGCAGAAAGTGAAGAGGAACTAAAGAGCCTCTTGTTGCGAGTGAAGAAGGAGAGTGCAAAACTTGGGTTGAAACTAAACATTAAGAAAACCAAGATCATGGCATCCGGCCCTCTCAATTCCTGGCAAATAGATGGGGAAGAAATGGAGGTAGTGACAGATTTTATTTTCCTGGGCTCCAAGATTACTGCAGATGGGGACTGTAGCCAAGAAATTAAAAGACGCTTGCTCCTGGGGAGGAAAGCCATGGCAAATCTAGACAGCACACTAAAAAGCAGAGACATCACCCTGTCAACAAAAGTGCGTATAGTCAAGGCTATGGTCTTCCCAGTTGCAATGTATGGCAGTGAAAGCTGGACCATACGAAAGGCTGAGCGCCAAAGAATTGATGCCTTTGAACTATGGTGCTGGAGAAGACTCCTGCGAGTCCCTTGGACTGCAAGGCAATCAAACCGGTCAGTCCTAGAGGAGATCAACCCTGACTGCTCTTTAGAAGGCCAGATCCTGAAGCTAAAACTCAAATACTTTGGCCACCTAATGAGAAGTAAGGACTCACTGGAGAAGAGCCTAATGCTGGGAAAGATTGAGGGCAATAGAAGAAGGGGACGACAGAGAATGAGGTGGCTGGATGGAGTCACTGAAGCAGTAGGCGTGAGCTTAAATGGACTCCAGAAGATGGTAGAGGACAGGAAGGCCTGGAGGAACATTGTCCATAGGGTCGCGATGGGTCGGACACGACTTCGCAACTAACCACAACAACAACAACAACAGTTCTGTTTTCAAATGAATGTGACCTATATAGTTACGAAATACAGATTCTAGATTATTGGAGCAGGATACATGATAGGAGCTTACCAGAGAGGAGGAGGAGGAGGAGGAGGAGAAGAAGAAGAAGAAGAAGAAGAAGAAGAAGAAGAAGAAGAAGAAGAAGAAGAAGAAGAAGAAGAAGAAGAAGAAGAAGAAGAAGAAGAAGAAGAAGAAGAAGAAGAAGAAGGAGAAGAAGGAGAAGAAGAAGAAGAAGAAGAAGTGTTTTAAACATTAATAAAAAGTTGCAGTGTGATGCAGAGATAAAGGAAAATAATTTTTATTCATGGAAATTAAAATAGACTATAGAGATAGGGAGCGTTATTTTTATTTTTATTATAAAATGTGTTTTATTCAGCACATTTTTACACTTTCCATCTCACCTAAGTGATTCTTGGCAATTTACAATTTAAAAAATGCTCCATTCCAAACACTCCTGTGATCTGTTGATGGAGAGTTTCAAGGTTTCTGAGCATTCTGCTTGCAAAAGACCTGAAGGGCAGAAGTTGGAGAGAGAGCAGCATTCATGGTTCTTAAAGTTATTTAAATTCACCTTGCTTACAAGGATGTGATACAGATCCCAAATGTTAGAATTTAGTATTTGCTCAGTCCTATCCAATCTCCTCCAGAGGTAGTCTTTGTGGGTTTTCCTATTTTAGGACTGGCCCCATCAAAGATTCAACTCAGCTAGCATACTCTCATCCATTTTTACCAAAAGGTGCAAAGAAACCAGAGTTCCTTTAACGAAATAAAAGTAATAAAGGCCTGCCACATTGGTGGGCTTGTTTATCTGAAATCTGTTGTGCATCATTCCCTACCAGGAGGTGCTACAGTGTTTTGATTTTTTAAAAAAAAAATAAAATCTGATTTTTCAACGCAAGAGAGAAAAAAAGAGGGGGATAGAGTCATTTATTGATTTCCAATGAAATAATGGATAAGCAAAATTTGTATTCAGCCCCAAGTCAGATTTGGAGATGTGGAAGTGAGCTTTAAATCAATTGGGGGTGAAATTTGGTTATGAATCACTAACCCCAATCCTAGCCAAACTTTATAGATTATGTAAACTTTTAAACTAATAATAACCACGTGAATATTATTTCAGGAAGATACAGAAACTGAGAATAGGATTCTGGAAACACTAAACTGGCCAAGGCAAACTCAGTTTGGAGTAAAATACTGCCTTTTAGGCTATGCCTGAGTTCCAGTTTATTGGATTAGGCTGTTGATGAAAATGCAGGGTAATTTTATACCAATTTATAAAAATGAATAATGTGCATTAGATTCAGTAAAATTCTTAATCCCACACTGCAATAGGTTGCTTCATATCAGTTCCATGGCTACATGAAACAAAGCAAATAGTCCATAAATCACACTGAAGTTCCAAGAGCAATTTTTGACTTAGGAGTGTTCCAGAAAGACATATTGTGTATTTATTTATTTATTTATTTATTTATTAATGGGACTTATATCCCGCCCTATCTCCCGAAGGACTCAGGGCGGCTAACAACAATAACATATAACAGAAATTAAGATAAAATTAAAATTAAAGTCATCTGTGCAATAAATTAAAATTAAAAATTAAAAATAAATTAAAAATTGTAAACATAATTAAAATGCCTGTCAGTCCAGGTCAGCCAGGTGGAAAAGGAGTGTTTTGAGGCCGCGGCGAAAGGACCGGAGATCTTGGGCCATCCTAAGCTCAGGGGGGAGCTGATTCCATAGGACTGGTCCTCCCACAGAGAAGGCCCTTCCCCTGGGGTTCACCAGCCGACATTGTCTAGCTGACGGTACCCTGAGGAGGCCTTCTCTGTGTGAGCATACTGGGCGATGGGAATTCGTTCCCGGTAGCAGATGGTCCTGCAAGTATCCCGGGCCTAAGCCATGTAGGGCTTTAAAGGTAAGTACCAGCACCTTAAATCTCACCCGGAGGGCAACCGGTAACCAATGCAGCTCATGGAGCAGAGGTGTTATATGGGAGTATCAGGGAGCTCCCATCACTACCCGTGCAGTCGCATTCTGCACCAGCTGAAGCCTCCGGGTGGTTTTCAAGGGCAGCCCCATGTAGAGAGCATTGCAGTAGTCTATGTGTATGGTGTCTGCAAAATTAATATGACTACCAGGTCAGGGTTGCAAAATCCAAACAACCACTAGATGGCAGAAAAGAGGGGAATACAACTCTAACATGCTGCTGTCATGTACTCATCTAGAGTTTTGCAACTCAGATCTGATAGACAAAAAAAAGGGACACTTTCCACTTTTGTTTCCAAAGGATGAGGAAAGAACAGAAAAGTGCTAAATTGAGTGATTGACAAGTTATCTTCTAATTCATGGTTTGACAGAAGTTCTCCAATTACTGTGATTTGGGGAAGGAAGTGGAGTCTTTTGTTTGCAGTTTTATTGTGTCAAGAAACTAAATTTATATCTAGAAAGAGATCTACCTTTTTTCAAATCAAATCATTCTATGGTAGTTATAGACCAACATAAGGCACAGGAAAGGAATGCAGCTAATGAAGGAGGTTACGCTTTAGGGCATAAAACATATTCAGGGATGTAACAAGTTATATAAAAGATATACAAAACATAAGTGGTTAAATTAAAATAGGCAAATTAAAAGACAATAAGCTGCTAGGCTATAAAACACTGGGTGGTGACATACTAGAGACAGTATGAGATGAAGCTATAAAGTTGGATGCTAAGAACAGAGCTCATTAAATAGGGAATACTGAACTCTGTTGAAACAGGAACAGGAAATGCTGTACGGTGTGCCAGGATTGATATCCAAGAGCAAGAAAGTGTAAAATTGTTGTATGTGCCCTAGATACTTGGGCAGTAATGGTAGAATGCATATGTCTATAAAATAAACATTAGAAGAGGGTATGTTCCATTTTAAAAAAAAGCAATTTCAGGAAGTCTAGATTTTTGAGGCACATCATTTTGTAAATTAAAAAGAAAAACAAACATATTATATGGGTTTTTTAATTTGCAGAGATTTTTTCCCACTGAACAGGAGAAATTAGCTGATATTAAAAAACTGTAATCCCACTGCATTTATTTTTTCTGAAATTATAATTAAAAAGAGCCATTTCTTCACTTATTTTAAGATTAGGTGAGTATTATCTGCACAGAAGGACATCCTACAATTTACATTGCATTGAATTAAAGATAAACTTTATGGCACTTTATCTTTTTTAAAAATAATATTTACTGAGAATTTTTACTTAAAAGGAAAATAAGAAATCAAATGGAAGAAGGAAAAGAAGAAAAACTGCAAGAAATTATATATATGTGTGTGTGTGTGTATGTGTGTGTATATATATTATTTATTTATTATTTCATAAAAGTTATTATTTTATCTTTCATTTTGGGTACTTCAATATATCTCCATTTTATACAAAAATAAAAATCATATTGGTTGATGAAATAGCATCCCCCTCTACGAATTTATCTGCTACAAACGTGTATCTTCTTTTGGAGTGGTCAAACACCCCTTCTCCTCCCTTCTACTAATATTTATTTTACTTTCTTTAGTAATAACCATTTTCTTTATTTGAAATTTGCAATCCATAAAAGGAGTGTAAAAACTAAAAGAGAGGCATTTTTTCTGTGTCCTTTAGTCTCTTTCAGCACTGTAATCACATGGTCTTCTCAGAACATCATGTTCCTCTTCTTTTTCTACTTATCTCTTGGTTTAACACTGTCAGCCAATCAGGTTCCTTAACAAATTTGAACATTATTCTTTCCCACAGATATTTATATTATCTGTTTATTTAATTCAAAAAATACTTTAAATGAGGCAGAGTTCCAATTTAATTGTCTCTTAGTTGATTATTTTAAAAAACTTTCCCATTCCAAAATCCCTGTAAGCTTTTTGCACTTAAAGGTAAAGGTAAAGGTTCCCCCGCACATGCGTGCTAGTCGTATCCGACTCTAGGGGCTGGTGCTCATCTCCGTTTCAAAGCCGAAGAGCCAGCGTTTGTCCGAGGACGTCTCCGTGGTCATGTGGCCGGCATGACTAGACGCCAAAGGCGCACAGTACGCTGCTACCTTCCCACCGTAGTGGTCCCTATTTTTCTACTTGCATTTTTACGTGCTTTCGAACTGCTAGGTGGGCAGAAGCTGGGACGAGTAACAGGCGCTCACTCTGTTACGCGGCACTCGGGATTCGACCCGCCAAACTGCCGACCTTGCTTTCTTTTTACTATAATATTTCCTGGAACAAATGTACACTCATCCAGGTGGCTTTGGGTGCTCTGCTGATCATAGGGTTTCTTTATATTTTAAATCTGTTTTATTTAAATGTACTTCAGAAAGTGGATCAGGCAGACCCTTAAGAGACTCCTGTCTCATTGCTTTTTTCCAGAGAAACTCTGTTACCTCAGACATATAACTGGGTGTCAATCTTAATCTCTGCATCATACTGTTTTGTAGAGACATTCTAATCTGCTATGTTTCAGCCCTGAAATCCCAACCTTATTGTCAGTATTGGTTAGTGGGAGACAGGAAACTAGCCCCCCAAATTTTGCTTCTGCCTGGTACAAATCAAAGGTAATAAAATAACATCTAATTTAAATTTTATTATCTAAATTATTTGTTATAATTTATTTATTTATTATAAATTTATTATCTCTAAAAGGCCTTCCTTCCTTCCTTCCCTCCTTCCTTCCTTCCTTCCTTGCAATCAATAAATCTTATAGCTGGTGGCAAATCCTAGTAAAAAATCTCTGGGTTCCCAAAATTATCCCTCAAATTTTCCAGAAACATCCCTTGTTTCTCAAAGTTTTCTGTTCCTCCATTCTGTATGTTATGTACTGGGCTCTTGAGGGAATACCACGTGGGTTGCTGGAGCAGCTAACGGCTCTCCAGCAACCCAGACTACAAGTCTCCTGTGCTGCAATTGGCTATCTCCAGGTGGCAATGGTTGATTCAAACCTATTGGCTGCCGCCTAGGGGCTAGACTATATATTGCGGCTTGTTGCAGCCTTTCCCCCCCAGTACAGTCACTGCACGAAATAAATGATGAGTTACCCTGTACTCCATTCCGCGTCTTCATTCCTGTGCCAAGGAACCCACTATTTAACACTGTACTGCTCAGAAGATGAGTGTGCTTCCCTGTCTGTACCTGTCCCCCAGATTACAGTCTTTGCCCCTTCTTCTTTTCATAGCTGTTTAGGTATAGTTATGATCATGTCAGTAAAATATTAAATATGTGGGAAGAAGTTATACATTTATGTGTAGGTATAAGAGGAGGGCATATGTGTTTGTGCAGGCCTACCATTTTATAGTATAATATTGTAAACAGCACTAAAGCTGGAAGATAGGCCAGATTATAAATATGAATAAATACACCATTCCTAGCCTTCGTATCCTTTCCAATTAAGACTAACTGAGCTCTGGAAAACAAATATTCAGAGTCTGCAAAATTAGAGGCCTAAACTGTCATTTAATAGAGACTGCTTAGCACAGATCTAATGTGTATTTGTAATGAGGAAGGCCTCTCAATGTAATGAGGACTGCCACTCAAGAAATTCTGCTGGATGTTGCAGACTGTCATCAGTGGTTCTGATGCAGACAGCTAATCCACTGCACTCCACAATCTTTTCACTTTGGGGTTATCTAAGTGAAGAATTCTCCAATTAGCTGCTTCAAGCTGTAGTAATGTTATGCATGACAAGAAGGAAAATTGCCCTGATTAGCCAAAAGTGCAGAGTCAGACCTCTGAACACTTCAGCTGTTACATTCTCATGGATGTAAAGACAACCAAAGTCAAGACAGTTCTTCCCTTTGAGTGTATCTCAAATAGGTACTTGATGCTTTCATTAAAAGTTAGATAAAGGGGATTTATGCATTACTAGTGTCACAGACAACCTTAAGAGAGCTGGGGTAGACAAAGTGAGAAAGTGCTCTTATACAGCTACCATCTCATCTCCTGTCCTATTGTATTGGCTAAAATGTAACTTGAAAGGTCCTTGAACCCTTCTCTAATGATAAAGCTGAGATGACAATGGATGACTATCCATAATCATTCCCAATATAATAACTTATCAACATTGCCTCTCTCCTTTCCCCTCCTTCCATTAGATAGGAAAAAGGAATGAATCCATATTTTCTGCAGTAGCCAATAAAAGGTAATAGGTGAGGACTTCATGCTATATAATCTGCTAATTAGTATGTTTGTTCTATAATAACGTTTGAATCTGCTTAAAACCGGCTATTCAAACTGGGTTGAGCTGGCTCATCCCACTGTAAAAAACTTCCTCATTATTGCAGATAATTTCCATTAAACTAGCAACATTTGACTTCATCATTCTTTCATTTAAGCAAAGAAAAACAAATCAACCACAATAATTATTATTCCTGCAATTTAAGTATCACTAGAGTATCTGTGTGTCTGCTTATCTTGAATTAGACCTTTGAGCCATATAATATTCCCCATGATTTGGGGCTGAGACTGTGCTTCTAAGGCAGCCCTTTCTTTCCACCATCTTGCTTGATCAATGCTGATGAGAAGAAATTTCTTCCAGGCAATTGAGTTCACTGTTGCAAAAAAGGAAGGGCAGCCCAACTTTAATCACTAATTTTCTGCAATCCTATATAAATATCCAGGAGAGAATTTTGTTTATTTTACCTAATTTATAGCAATCAAGCACCAAGTTCAAGGAAAATATTGCAATTTCTTCTGAGTTATGAGAAGATAAGTCTCCCTCAGCACTTCCAGAATGGAGAACAAAGAGGGCCAGCAAAGAAGGAAAATAAAATTTGCTCTCTAACCTCAACCTACTGTGTTCTTGTGTGCAGTTTGAAGCAGGCAAACCTCCTGTTCATTCAGCTTAGATACCTATAGAAGGGCAGAGCCAACTGTGTCTGTCCTGTAGACTTACTGCAATTCTCAGAGGACTGCAGAAAAAGCAAAGTTTTCTCCTCTTCATCAGCCCAGCATCCAAGCAGGTAGAGAATATTCCTTGTCACTTCCTTTAACCCTTACCTCCTTGCCTTTTCTTATATATAAGAGGCTAGCAAACAAAAGTCAACATGTTTGGTTTGTACTCATATAAATATGCAGAATGTTGGGGGGGAGGTGCTCCTAGCAATTGGGAGCACTCAAATTTTTAAAAGTGTGGATTTAGCTTTGTGCCAAATAATAACAGGGATTTTCTGAAAATTATTTCCTCAGTGGCACCAATCAGACATTCCAAAATGCCTGCCTTCTCTAGTGTCTTCTCTTTATTCTGCAAGATGGAGCTAGTGTGTTCCTAGAGTTTAGCCAGCGTCACTGAGCCTCCATTGAATATTATTTTTAGGATGGGTCCATAACCTATCAGCATGTGGTTCATTTTGGAATCTGCTCATCAGATTTTTTACTTCAGGCAGGACCATCACTGTTTCTGGAGCAGGTTCTTGAGAACAACAGATTAATAACAGAAGGAATCACAGTTTATGTGGTAAAGATGAATGCTTTCCCCTTGGAGTTTGTTCCTGCTGTGGTTGAATTCATCAGGCTTTTGTAGCCTATACTGATGGAACAGATTGCATATTGGGGGGAAAAACCAGTTGTTAAAAACCAGCTGTGCAGCTCCAAATCTTACATCACATTTTTGCTCATTAATGTTGTGGGAAGTCAGCCCCCCCAGAGAAGGAAATATTAAAAGGGCAGAAAAAATATATTTTCTCAAAGGATCTTAAAGAGGCAGAAAAGCATGCCCAGTTTTCTTAATAGCCCCAAGTCTCCCTCCCCCAAGCAGAAACCAGCTCTGCAGAATTCCAGATGATAATCTTGTCAGAAAGACAAATCAGAAAACTGGGATTAGGAAGCAAGATCCCTAGAATCAACACCAAAAATCTAAGAGTCATCAGTCACAGCCCCAGGGAAGCAGGATATGACCCTTGGGACATAATAGGATTAACCCACCACCATCAGAATACCAGAAAGGCAAACCCAGACTCAGGTCAAAGTTCATGCCACAGGAACCACTCCAAGCAAAAGGCTCCAGAGGGTATAAAAACCCACTCCCTACATGTGCTCTCTCTTTTCTTCCAGAGCCATCTTTCTGTCTGGCTCTCTTCTTCAGTAAACAGCAACCTTCTTTCTAAAGCAGTCATCATGTTGTTTATTCCCTGCTTGGACTGAACCATGATGAAGACTTTTCCTTCAACAATGTGAAATTGGGAACATTGCTGTGGCCCTTGACATTCTTGAGGACTGTTATTTAATTTTAGCCTGTTTAGCCTCATTATTTGTAGAGTATAGTCCCCATACAGTTGGGCCATGATTTTTTTCATTATGTTTGAAGCATAAAGTTGAACTACATCAGAAAGTAGACTTCAAGTCCTGAATGGCCATTTTTCTTTCAGCTGCTCTGAGCTACTCCTGGCACTTCAGGGAATTTTTCACAAATCAAGTAACAGTTTCAAAGGATCATGGACTGCAATTCTGGATTGAAAGGGTTATGCTACGGCTTCAAAAATAATCCCAGATTATTCTGTTCACACTTTTAGAAACCTATACATTGAATATCAGGATGCACCTCAGAAGACAAATTTTACTATGAAATGAACAGTGAAAGCATACAAAGGAAAATAATATAATAAAGAAAATTCTATGGCCCTGAACTGAGAGTCCATGTGATGTTCAAGGTTTTGGACTAGGAACAGGAAGACCTAATTCTAGCTCTCCCCTAGGTACAGAAACCATCTGAGTGACCTCAGGCGAATCACTTCCTCTCAGCCCAAATCAGTGTCAGGCTTTGCAGCTAGCCAGCTGAAAAACAGCTCACAACCACACACACACACACAGCCACACATCTGCACCTTTGCATCCTGCAATGATAGCTTTGCTGGGTGAGCAAAGTGCAAAAGCAAGCAGATCCCACAACTGAGTGGAAGAAAGCCCAAGAAGAACAATAGAAACCTTGATTTCAAAGTAGAGAGATGACATACAGTGCATGTATAAGGGCTGAGTGAACCAAACATTTTGTCTCTTGTCTTCATTCTGCAGGTACATTGTTAGGATAAGCTTTAAGATCTTAAGGAGATCTGTATTCCTTTTTTTATTTCTAAGCCAGAGAGGCTGAAGGAGTTATCCTGTTGGAGGCAACCATTTTTTTCCTTCTGGAAGGCTTTGAGATTAATGTGCTGGCAGCTGGATAAGAATGGCCTCGGGCTTCACATCAACTGCCCTTCCTTGTTGTTACCCTTGTTTCAATTACATAAACCCTAGTATAGCTCCAAATGGATGCCCCACTAGGTCTTGAGCATCAGGCAGGGCCTTGGAAGATCCTTTAATCACTCAGCATTTTCTTGTTTTCAGTGCCTTCCCTACCCCCACTCTCCCTGAGGCTAGCTACCTTCTCCTGTTTCCTCAAGGCACTTGTTTGCTTCCTTTCATTAGCCTTTGTTACATCTGTCAGGATACATAAACTTAATTTGTTCACCGGATTCGCCTCTTAGTGTTTTCTTTCATGAAATCACCTACCTCAGCTGATTTAAGCACTTTAATCTTATTATTTCCTTTAATCTGCTGCTTACGTCTTTACACAAAGACGGAAACAAGAGAGATTTACTTTTTTTCATATGTCTATGACTTGCAAGTATCTGTTCAGGCTTCTTCTTTTTTTGTGCTGTCATTGTTTGCTATATATTAATTATTTGCCAGCTTTTCATCATGGTAATTTGGGAGCTCAGGAGTGTTGTATTGTTTTGTTGTGCTTTGAAGGTATGGGTGGCTTTAGAACAAAAGTCTAATTTCTCTACTACAGGAACGCCACAGCTGTTACATCCCACGTGGCTAATCCACCCCATGCCACTCTGCCAGTGAAATAATTTAGAGATCACATGGGAATTGAAGATCGTATTGGAAGTCTCCTTACAGAAAAATATACATTCCCAAATATGTGAAGAAATTCTCTTCTAGGAGGTCTATGTTGTTGATACTAGTTTGAATATCCCTCACACCCCACTCCCTCTCCAAATAAGTAACAGGGTGGTTTTTTTTCAGACATAGCTGCATAGCTAAAAAGTCCTGGACATGTACTTTGAGGAAAGCTAAATAAGTTATGACAAGACAAAATTGAAAGTGTCCATATCTCTTTGGGAGCAACATGGTGGCTCAGTGGTTAAGATGCTGAGCTTGGCTGGAAAGCTGGCAGTCCAGGTTCGAGACCTACAACAGAGTGAGCTCCTGTCTTCACCCCAGCTCCTGTCCACCTAGCAGTTCTAAAGCATGCAAATGTGAGTAGATTGAAAGGTACCACTTCGGCAGGAAGCTAACAGCACTCTGTGATGTCATTCTGGTGACATGACTGTGGAAATGTCTTTGAACAGCACTGGCTCAATGGCCTTGAAATGGAGATGGGCACTACCCCCTATAATTGGCAACAATAACGGTGTAAAAAGCACAGGGCTCCTTGATATCCTGGCCCTATCCCTTTTGGGATATGGCTCTTTGTATATTATTATTAATAATATTGGTCACACAGTCAGTCAGATGTTTAGAATCGTTTGACATTTTTTTTCTACCTATCAAGTCCTTTCCAAGGACCTGGAATAGGCAGTTGTTGCTTGATGGTGTCAAAAGTATTGTCCTATAAAGTGAGCTGTTCCAAAAGCTGCCCTTTGCAATTTTGTCAATGTTTGTAGTGTTCAACTGGCATTCCAGATGTCTTGAGATTGCACCCAAGGCACCTATTACTACTGATACTGTGTTTGTTTTCTTTTGCCACAGTCATTCTACTTCTATTTGCAGAGTTAGGGTTGCATTTTGTGATTTTCTCCAGTTCTTTCTCTTCTCCCAAAAGTGCTTTTTTCCAAAAGGCAATTGTTTTTTTTCCCTTGAGAAAGAAAAACAAAACATTGTGTTACTCATCCAAAAAACTTCATCAGTTGTGATGTGGGGGGGGGGGAGAGGGATGGAAGGATAGGTTCTGACCAGATGGGGAGGGGTGGTGGTGGAAGGATTGTATTTCTTTGTAGTCATCTGTTCTTGTTAGCACTCTCTGTGAGAGCTCTTGAGGCCACTTGGGAGTTTATCTTTGCCCTCAGGGTGCAATGAGTTGTGGAATCTTCTTGGTAGTGCTGCAATAACTGTGTTGTAGACTGGAGATAGGTGGTGTCTTATCCCTCCCCCTCTGTTGAGAGAGGGCTGCTCAATGTTAACATATATGGCCTCTTTTACAAAGGATCCTCTCTATCCAAAATGTGGGCTTTGCTGTTTTCAAAAGAGTGACCTTGCTCTTTAAAATGCTGATGGATAGCTGAATCTTTTCCTGATGGGTTTGTTCTCCTGTGTTGTGTCATGTGCTTGTGAAGTGGTTGTTTCTTTCACCAATGATCTGCACATGTTTAGCTGCACTGAATTGCATATATCACATTGTTCAGTTTTGTCTGGGTATTTTATCCTTGTGTTGGACATGTTTCTGCCTTAGTATTCTTGAGTTTAAGGTGTACATGCATGTTGTGTTGGTTGAAAATTCTCCTGAGCTTTTCAGATATTCCTGCAATGTATAGAATGACAACCTTGCTATATTTGTTGTTCTTTTCTTTGTCTATAGTGGAGGAGCTCCTGCTGCATCTTTTTCTGGATTTGATGAAGGTTCAGTTAGAATAACCTCAAGTTCTGAGGGATTCGTTGATATGTTTCAGTTCTTTTTCTTTTCCCTCTTTAATGGTAGGCAACCTTTCAGCCCAGTAGTGTAGGCTTCTGATGACTCCCATTTTGTGTGCCAGTGGGTGGTGAGAATCAAAATGTAATTAATATCTGTGGGTTTTCTGTAAACTTCAATGTCCAGTGTTCTTTCTCTTCTAGTCTGCTGTCTCCAGATATTGCATTATCCACTACCCAGTCTTTGTTGTGTTTTCTATCAACAGTTGTTAAGTCTATTGTGGCAGATCTTGCCTGGTTGAATTCTAAGTCCCAGAGCACTTTAGCATCTTCATTTTCTACTATTTTGTTTATTTTTGTGGTCTCACCAATTTTTGCTTGCAGGCAAATGGTATTCTTGCAGATCTTCCAATTCACCAATATTTCTACTTTTCATGCCATTGTATGATGATGGTGATGATATGTGGGTAATCTACAATTAGATTCATAATCTAAGATTGGTAGAAAGTTAATAATTCAAGTCCTAAGCAAGGACATAAGAATTATTAAGATACCATCTAAGTATACAGGCAGTACCGTGCAGGGTGGGTTTTTGTTTTTGTTTTGTAAAATTAGAGTGTTTAGGTCCAATGATTTTAATATTTCCAGATATCGAGGAAATCCGTTGATTACTCCAAGGGCTCCAATTACAAATGGTATAACAATAGATTTCTCTTTCCATAAGCATTCAACTTTGATCTGCTAGTTCGGGTAGCAGATTGTTTTTCCTCAATCCTAGCATCACCCTAAACAGCAAAATCAATGAACCAGACTTTCTTCTTTTCAATAACTGTTATATCCAAATATCGGTATCCAAATCTCTCTCTCTCTCTCTCTCTCTCTCTCTCTCTCTCTCTCTCTCTCTCTCTCTCTCTCTCTCTCTCTCTCTCTCTCTCAATTTATAAACAAAAAAATAATATTCAGTGTAGAATCCATCCTTTCATCAACTCAACAACAGAACCTTTGTAAAAGCTTCCCACGGCTGTCCAAACTCCAGTCATGGGAGCAGAGCTGAGTGGTCAGGATCTTCCTAAAGACTGGGAAGGCCAGGGCCATCCTAAGATGTTCCCTGGGACAGGCATTTTGACAGAAAAGGTTCTCTCCCTTTCCATGTCCGTGTCCCATTCTACACAACAATTTATGTGTCTCTCAAGTTCACCAAGAACAAACTTAGTTTGGGGGGCTTTGCCATCTGAAAACATTAAACTAAAAAGTCAGTGTTGTTAATCTAAGGCTTTACACCCTTCAGGGAAATTGGATTGAACAATACATATTACTGCCTGATTCCTTCACATTTTAATTCTTTTTATTTATTTATTACTGTAACTATATACAGTAATACAGCAAGATTCCCATGAAGTAGGCTGTACTGAGAGAAAGCAAACAGCCTAAAGTTAATTAATTATCTCCAATGTTAACCTGTGTCTTCAACATCTTAACTTTTCTCATTTTACTTCTTTCCATGACTTTTCTTACTTTGCTGTTGAAAGGTCTTTGGAAACAGAAGCAATTTTAAAAATATTTTGCCATTAATATTATTAATTGCCTTCTTAACATCCCCTACCATGTGACTAATGCCAATTTTGGCCCAGATGTTTATACTGTTTATTAACTGTCAAACCAATTATAGTCAGTTTACTGATATTTTAATGACAGAATAAGCTGAACATATACTTTAATCAAAGTATATGGAACTAGAAAAGCTTAGGAAAGACAGACTTTCTAATGCATTGCAAGTTATAGAGATATTTATAGAATGTATACATGAGCTCAGTTATTGGCACTATTTTCCTGTCATAAACTAGGTTTCAGTAATTTAAAAAGGGAAAGCTAGCTTTCTTACAGGAGAGCAAGGCAAGACTTTGGCCAGTATCTTCTACTCCCTCCACGGAGCAATTTTGTTGTAAAATTAAATTTGCCTAGAAAGAGATGTTCAAAGTACGTCTATGCACATTCTGTTGACACTACAAATTTGGGAAATGGAAACTAGGGGAATCAAAATAGCCTGCAATAAATCAAGGCTGGTAGCTGGAACGATCAATCACAGTTTTATTTTTATTTATTTATTTATTTTTCCTTTGAGAAAGTGTTGACTTCTGGTGATTGCCTGCACAAATCCCTGCAGTTTTCTTTGCATGGTTTTTTTGAAAGTGGATTGCCATTGCCTCTTCCGAGGGAACCTGGGGATCCATGATATGATCTATTTTTTTTAAAAAAAATGTATCTAGAAGGATAAATTAACTACTTAAGATGCTTATTACACAGAAACGGCTTGGCAGAGGATAAGAAGAATAGAAACTGCAATTTCAAACACCGTTCACCTGCTTATTTCCTACATAAGATGTCTGCATTGCTTGCTGTTTATGGGATAGCAATTCAGCAGATAACAATATGAATTTAAGAAGCTGCTCTTTAAAAGGAAGGATTACACATTTCATACATATGTACCAATAGAATGTTGAGAATCTGAGACTGATTTTCTCCCTTTAAGCAAGAAGTATTTTGATTCAGGAGTGATAAAAAATCTTTGTTGAGATGAGAGAGAAAAAGAGAGAAAGAGAAAGAGAGATGATAGAGATAGATAGATAGATAGATAGATAGATAGATAGATAGATAGATAGATAGATAGATAGATAGAGACATATAGAAGATGGAGATAGATAGATAGATAGATAGATAGATAGATAGATAGATAGATAGATAGATAGATAGATGATAGATAGATAGATAGACAGATAGATAGATAGATAGATAGATAGATAGATAGATAGATGATAGATAGATAGATACATAGATACATAGATACATAGATACATAGATACATAGACAGACAGACAGACAGTTAGATCTACTTTGACTGATTTCCTACTAAAATACATAATTTTGGCATTCAAATCGCTTGTAGACTAATATTAGTAATATAAAATAAATGGTATTTGTTTGCAATGGGCTTGCTATTTTTAACCTTCACCCTATGGCTTAGTGGGCCAACAGTAGGCTGTCAAGAACTGATCTACACAACTTTTAATTTATTATATTCAATATATATCCCAGGAATATATATTAGATATTCAGCCTATCTGCCTCTTGCCTGCTACCTCAGACAGACATCAGAACAATAAATAAAGCTGTCAATAAGATGCCATATATGAATAATGGACAAACATAACAATATGCTTCTATACCATAGTATCAATCTTCTAAGTTGTCTAAATGGGGTTATTTAATTATTATTTGATTTGTACAGCTAGCCATCTGATCCAAGCAACTCTGGGTGGCTCAAAACAATCCAATAAAAGCAAGTTAAAAACCAATATACAAACATGCAAACCATCAATAATCAATTTAAAACAAACTCATGAGCAGGAGAATTCAACCTATATTGGCTCAATATAGCCATTGCAAGAGCTCCCCACCATTACTAGACCCCTAGGCACGGCTGCAGGTTATATATTTATATCCATTTAGCAAGGGGCCCATCCCACTAGGTGGCAATATCTAGCTGACATTGGCTGATCTGAAAAGTAAGCAGGATTGGGTCTGGTTGGAGAGTATAAGTAAATTCCTGGAATACTGGCCAATTGTGGAAGAAAGCAGCAGCAAACCACTGCAGTCAAGAAATCTTCAGGGCATGGACATGAAATCATTGGGAACAGGTAAATTCAATTTGTGTGTGTGTGTGTGTGTGTGTGTGTGTGTGTGTGTGTGTGTGTGTGTGTGTGTGTGTGTAAAAGCAACTGAGCTCGATACATACAGTGTACAATAATATACCATGTTGTATTAAGAATACTATATTCCCAGAGTTAAATAAAACACACATAAAACTTCCTTCTTGCAAATTGATATGAGAGTAAAGGGTTGGAGATTAACCTTCTCTTGGATATGCTAATATTCTTTGTGTAGGAATTCTATTTCTTAGGGAATTCAGTCATTAAATTCCTTGCCTGCAGTTGAAATGCTGTGATCTGGGAATATCGTTTTAGCAGATGATCAGTAGGTTGCCTAGAGAGCCACATAAATTTATCAAAGGAATTTAAGACATTTTTAATGGGTTGCATGATTATATTAAAAGATTCAATCAAGCCTAGGATGGGGATTAAAAAATGGACTTAATAAATGGAGTTATTAATTTAAGGGTTAAACTTAAATTTAAAGAAAGTGTTAACTCTGAGCATCAATAGCCATTTTCCAGTAATAAAATCAATCTCATTTAAAGTTTGAGTTCAGAGGAGAAAGGCTTTCTTTTTCCTTTGAACTTGCTTTGTTCTCTTAAGCCAATGACAGTCTTTTTCTAAACAGATTTTCTATAATTAGAGCCTAGAAGAGGAAGATCACTAAATATTTTATCAACCATACAGTCACCAACTGAGAAAATCAGAAGTCCCACTTAAGGGCCATCTGTATAAGTAAAAGTTTACTAATAAGGAAGCGACTCTATGGTAAGTACTATGATGAAACCTGGGGTGATAATGTGAGAGGTATTTAATGCATTAATTTGACTACCTTAGACAGACTTTTGTACAACTATATGTTGCAATGATAAATCATGACATTCTAATTCAAGGTGCTTATAGGAAATACTTGGTCTATGAAAGAGATTTTTTTTAAATTCAAAGCAAATAAAACAAAACTAAGATCTGTACAGGAGATTTATTTATGAAGAAGTGGAGAGATCCCACTATATATATATATATATATATATATATATATATATATATATATATATATATATATATATATATATATATATATATAAAATGTTTGTTAAGTATTTAGATTACCTTGCTGGGCCCCAAACATGGGACAAATCTTATTTCCTGTTTCAGCCTAACCCAAGGCCATCCACAGGCAGTGGTCACAGTAGTGACAGCTCATATTTGTGTAATTTTGTTTGTGTGTGTAAATTTTTTGGCTTGCTAACAAAGAATAAAGGGAGACCGAATAGAGAACTTTGTTAGCAAGCCAAAGAAATTTACACAAATATGAGCTGCCACTGTTGTGGCTACTGCCTGTAGATGGCCTTGGGCTAGGCTGAAACAGGAAATAAGATTTGTCCCGTGTCTGGGACTAAGCAAGTGTGGATGGTATCCCCTAACCCCATTTCTTTATCCTTGAGGCTGCTACACCAAATTGTTTCTTCTCTTGCATGTATGCAGAACACTCTTCCATTCATAAGTCAGAGAAAACAAAAGAAAGCAAAAAAGATACAAAAAGATATTCCTTTGCTTGAGATGTTACAAGCAGAGTACATAGTTGTACCAATTACATTTTCCTTTTTCTTGGAGATTCAGGTGGCTTAAATGAAAAAAGTACAGAAGGTGGAAGAGGCTACCATCAATTTTCTTGAAGAAAAAAATGTGATGGCTTGAATAACTCTGCACTTCACTTTCCTGCCCAAATGAACCAGAAGTAGGCAATCGTTGATCATGCCCATTTTCATTTAAAAAAAATGAAGAAGAGATTTATATGACTTTGCAGCTTGCAGTTGGCCGTGGGGAAATGGTGTATCTACAATAAAGGAATGCTGCTCAGAAAAAAAGTATGACTATCCCAATTCTTCCCGAAAGGAAGCTCTCTTGCCAAATGAGCTGTTGGAAAGAAGAAAATCCTGGATGTTTTCAGTACTGTAACAAAGATGGCTGCCTTTAGACAGAATCAGTTCATTGCCCAGTTCAGTTTTGTTTACAGTGACAGCTTATGTCTTCATTAATTGATTACATTTTTATACCACTTGACTCCCAGAGGCTCTGGATGATTCATTCATAAAACCAGAAAAAGCAATAAAATAATACAATGGTAAAAACAAAGAACAAAATATGGCAAAAATGGGCAACAACAAGCAAACATTACCCAGATGGGGCCTCAATCCCCTCTGGGCCTTCAAATCTCTCTGAAATAGCAGTAGGGTGAGGGCCCTCTGCATCTCACAAAGAACCTCATTCCAGAGAGCAGTCTTGTCAGTTACTAGTTTTCACACCTCTATTAGCCATATTATTTAATTATGAAGATGCCTAGAATTATATCCCACACCTGCTATATACAAATGATACTCTTTCCTACTGTTGAAGATTGTATTTATTTATTTCAGGGAGTTTGCAGAGGCAGTAATTCATTAACAAAATATATTTCCACTCTCCATATGGATAGAGACATACATAACTATTCACGGTCTGAGATTAGTGGGCTCCATGCCTATCCCTATTATCTCTCTTGTCCTTCTAAAGCACAATAATAGACAAAGCCACTTTTTTCAATCCTTTGGGGGACACTGGCATACCTACAGGGATAAATCAGTTTTTTAGCTATTCAGAATCTATTCTTCCTCTCAAATATGTATTTTGTTTGCATTTTTCCCACAGTTCTACTGATTACTGTACTTTGCCCAGAGTCACTTCTTGTGAGATGGGCAGCTATATAAATTTGATACATACATACATACATACATACATACATACATACATACATACATACATTTTTATGTGCCATCCTGGCTAATGTATCTTTTTCATGACACTTTCCCAAGTACTTATTTCTATTAAACCTCTAAAATATATGTATTTTGAAAATATGTGCATTTTTACATAATTCTTGAAGTGAAAGATAGAGCGACACTAATCATGTAGCAATCCATGGCATATCAGATTCAGTTTGGGTTGATCCACACCATTTTGCTTCATAATAAGTGTCACAGATTATTTTTATATGTATAATAGGATTGTATTTAAACTGATTTCTACATGGATGCATACAATTCTTTGGGACTGCCTGAGAAATGAATTTCCATACATCTGTGTAATTCATAAAAAATGAAACTTCTGTGCTAGTAACCATTATAACCAGAAAATAAATAGTAAAAGCTATTTCTCAAGAAAAATATGAACTTTAGACAGTGGAATTACAGTTGAAAATGGCTGAAGAAAGTGATCGTGCTTAATTATTTTTTATTAAAATTTTGTGCCATCTTAGAACTAACAAATCTTATGACACATATACTTTTATAAATCACAATTTTGCCCAATTTTGCAGAATGACAGTCCCATCAAACTAACAGATTATTTCCAATTTATTTTTTGACCCAATAATATTTGGTATATATAATATTTGGTTCATTATAATATGAACTAAAACCTTTAGACAAAATGTATTTATTATAAAACATAAATGTGACACATTCCCCCAAGATATCATAATCAGTCAGTCAATTGCCTGACTAATGCAGCATAGTGAAAGGATAATACTCATCACTTCTGTCTGTAATTAAACATTTTCTCTATTATAGTCACTCTCAAGAGACATCATGGAAAAAAGTATAGAGCAAGTATGACACTGAGAAAATCACATTGTGGTTTATAAGGTACACAAGAGTATCTTCAGCTTTTTAACACTATATATTGGCATATTAAAACTGTGATATGGTCACCAAAGCAGAGGGCTACAGTGTGTTTGGAAATGATTACAGAAGAAAAAGGCAAATTCCTATACTTCAAAACAAATCACAGCAAAACCACTTTTTTTACGTGGCTTGCTTCAAACTGCAGGAAAGATGCCTTTTTTGGCTTAGCCTAACTATGGCTGTTAAAGGATGGCCATTGGCTATCTTGCTATTTTTAGGGCCTTGGTGCTTAAACGTTTACCTATATTAGGTTTACAGTGAACACTGTAATTTTATATCATAGTTATTGAAACAATCAGAGTTGAATCAGTCTGCATTTCTTTCTTGTTTGGTCCTCGCAGTGTAATATGAATTGGAATAAAGATAGCTTATACAGCCTTAAGTCATCTACAGCCTTAACACATCTCTTAAGATAATATTCTCTTCCACCTGTTTTTCCTTAATGTTGTGTGGAAAACCAGCAGTACAAAGCAGTAGCCTTGCTAGTTGAATGTTTTAGCTTGGATCTGCTGTTCGAAAACTACCAATTTGTAGGCATTCCCCACCATGCTGTCCATTTGATTTGAGGGACAAATCCACATAGTATGCCACAACATTGCTTCTGTGAAAATCTGAGACATTTTTGTAAATCAGAGTAAAAAGAGTTCAGCTTTTCTTAGATCTAACCACAGCTGTCTCTTTTTTCACAAGCCTCTGTATTTCTCCTTTGAGGAGGAAGCAGGACAGCTGGTATAAAACCAAATGATTGTTTATGAAGAGCTACAGTGCAAAGGCACATTAGTTCCATGAGATCCCAGAAACCAGAATGGAAAAGTCATCCCCAAATGTTCTTTATTCTGTTTTCTGCAGTTCTTATTATGTGGCCTAGATCCAAGCCACATCCATTCTCAAGTGACAAATTATCTTCTAAATCACTCTTCTGTTCTTCTGTAACACACACACACACACACACACACACACAATAAATTGGTGACTCTGAACACTTTTATCTCAAAATCCTTGAAATGTGTCTTTGTATGTTGGGTCCCCTTTTTTTTCTCCCTCCTCGTGCCCCCTTTTGCCAAATTCTGTGATGCAACGGGCTTTCCCAGATCCTGTTTTTTTTCCAATTTGTTTTAAGAAAGGTGTTATGTCAGTAGCTTTGTTGCAAAGTAGGGTCCTTGAAGCGGGAGATTCTGGTGCAATTATTGGTTAATGTTGTAAAGGCGGGAAAACCCGGACTTGTGATTGGATACAGTTTAAACAGCTCGAGTATAAAAGCCAGAGTTATTTTGACAGTTGCCAGTTGACATATGTATATTAAATAAACCTTATTGCTGTTTAACCTCACTGAGTCATTCGTCTGCCTGAACCAAACAACTGGCGACGAAGGTGGGATAGACGGCGGACTAGTGAAGGATCGGCGAAACAGCTGCGCGTAAGGCGGTAAATTTAAAAAAGAATTCACAGTCAACCACAAGCGGCCGCGGCGGAATCAACAAACCTCCGAATGGCGCAAATTGGGTCTTTAAAAGAATTCGATCCAAACTACCCAGAGGACTGGGAAGAATATGTGGGACAGGTCGAAGGGTTTTTGCTCGTAAATGGCATAACCGATGACCGAAAAAAGGCGGCTGCCTTACTAACCATTTGTGGCACACCTGTGTATCGGGTTGCTGTGGGACTTTGTCAACCACTGCCGGTATCAAGCGTTCCGTATGCCGACTTACTGGCCAAATTAAAAGTACATTTTACGCCAAGAAGATCAGAACTCTTTTGGCGGTGCATTTTCGAAAAACGAAATCAGAGACCGGGCGAGTCAATCCAGAAATTCGTTGCTGCAGTCAGAGAAGCAGCGGTACGTTGCAAATATGACAACTTAGAAATAAGAATTCGGGACAGAGTGGTGCTGGGCTTGCGAGATGAGCAATTACAAAATAGAATTATCGCTAAGCCCACCGGTGACTTGCAAGAAGTCCTTGATGAACTCTTGACATATGAATCCACTGGGTATCACGACCCCCCCCCCCGAAATAGCATGGCCGCTTCTGCCGAAATAAATCAAGAAAGCCTTGTGGACTGCGGGGAGGTGGACCAACAATGGGAAGCCGACATAGCCGAAGTCACCAGACGGTTTGGAAAAATGGCGGCAAAACCATCCCGAAGCGACGGATCAGAACCGAGTCGCCGATTCCAAACTACAACACCACAACGACAACCAACAACACCCCAACGACAACCGAGAGACACTGCAACAAGACCGCGCGACAGCGACAATAGATGTGGCAGCTGCGGAGGCAACCATCCCCGAGCAACATGCAGATTTCGTTCTGCTAAATGCAGATTGTGCGGGAAGACTGGCCACATTCAAGCCATTTGCAGGGGTCGTGCACGCGACAATCGTCTACACGAAGTCGACGTTTGGCCCGAAGGTAAGGTAACCCCTTACTATAGTGGCAAAGAGACCCCTAGACCTTGGGCACAATACCCCAACCGCGGGGAGGTGGCGCGAGTCAATCACATTGGGAAAAGAAAAATAAACCATATTTTGGGATCAAAATTAAAAATTATAGTCCAGTTGCAAGGAATTCCTTGCAAAATGGAAATTGATTCTGGGGCCTCAGTGTCCATAATATCCAGTGAAACCCTTAAAAAGATTGAACTTAAAAGTGGCCGCAAAGTTCCACTTAGTTCAACCAAAATTCAATTGGCAGACTTCCAAAAAACCCCAATAAAAATTAAGGGAAAAGTTACCCTTAGGGTTAAATATAAGGGGTTTAATGGAACACTAGACTTAATAGTTACAGAAGGCCATAGGACTAGTTTAATAGGCCTTAACTGGTTCCCTGCCCTGGGGATTTGGGTCAGGGGAATAAATACCATTATTAATAATAAGACCCTCAAATCTGTCTGCGATGAATTCGCAGACGTATTTGATGGGTCTTTGGGTAAATATAAAGGGCCCCCAATTAGTTTTAATTTAGACCCATCGGTTAAACCCATCAGGCTTAAGGCCCGACGGGTGCCTTTCGCCCTGAAGCAAAAAATCGAGGCCGAGCTCGATAAGCTTGTAGGCCTAGGCGTACTAGAACCGGTCGAGGGTGGGTTGTGGGAGACGCCGATCGTCACACCCCTTAAACCTAATGGGGATGTGAGGATCTGCGCTGACTACAAAGCCACCCTGAACCTCGGAATGAAAAAACATGCTTACCCGGTCCCGACAGTGAAGCAGGTCCTCGCCACGATACAGGACGGCGCCATATTTGCCAAGTTAGACTTGGCGCAGGCGTATTTGCAACTTACTGTTTCCAGGGAGGCTGCTGAAGCTCAAACTATTGTTACTCACAAGGGGGCGTTCCGAGTCCACAGACTGCAATTTGGTATTGCAGCAGCTCCAGGCATCTTCCAGGAGGTGATGGAGAGGACCTTAAAGGGCATACCTGGTGTATGCCCTTACTTTGATGATGTTCTAATTGCTGGAAGAAATGAAGAAATATTAGCTGAGCGTCTGGAACAGGTATTGGGAAGATTCAGGGGGGCTGGACTTAAATTAAAAAGGGAAAAATGCTGTATTGGGGTTAAATCCACAGAATTTTTAGGATTTAGGATAGATAAAGATGGAATTCACCCTACACCTGATAAAATTAAGGCAATTAAATTGGCACCAGAACCAAAAAACAAGGCTGAATTACAAGCCTTTTTAGGATTAGTCAATTTTTATCATACATTCTTGCCTCATAAAGCTGCCATCGCGGAACCACTACATAGACTATTAGATAAAAAAAAACCCTTGGCAGTGGCATGATAAACATAGAGTCAGTTTTCAAACATTAAAAGATATTCTTTCAAGCCAATCCACAGTTACTCATTTTATTGAGAATAAACCAATCTATTTAGCTTGTGATGCTTCACCTTATGGTGTGGGGGCTGTTATCAGTCACATGGATAGTCAGGGCATTCAAAAGCCAATTGCATACTATTCCAGGACGCTTACCAAAGCTGAAAGGAATTATGCTCAGATTGATAGAGAAGCATTAGCAATTGTGGCAGGAGTAAAAAAGTTCCATGATTACCTTTATGGTAGGAACTTTACCATACTCACTGACCACAAACCATTATTGGGACTGTTTACCACTGATAAACAGACACCCCAAATAATGTCTCCCAGAATGCTGAGGTGGTCAATTTTCCTCTCAGCATATTCATTCTCACTGCAACATAGACCGGGTAAGGAAATGGGCCATGCAGATGCCCTTAGCAGACTGCCTTTAACCAACACAGAGGAGGACCCTGCCCCAGTAGGACAAATTTTGTCATTACTGGAAATTCCTGAATGCCCCTTAACTGCTAAAGAAATAGCTGAGGCTACTAAAAAAGACCTTATTCTCAAAAGGATTATGGCCTGGGTTCTTGGTGGTTGGCCTAGTACTAACCCTGATGCCAAGTACATCCCATACTTTAGGAGGAAGAATGAACTATCATCCCATTTGGGATGTATTTTGTGGGGCACCCGTGTTGTTATTCCTGAACTGCACAGAACTACAGTTTTAACTGAATTACATGAGGGACACCCTGGAATTGTGCGAATGAAGGCATTAGCTAGAAGTCACTTGTGGTGGCCAGGGCTTGATAAAGATATTGAAGAATGCGTTTCAGGATGTTATTTGTGTCAGCGATCTAGACCAGAGCTGCCACACACACACACGCATAAGTGGGAATCGGCCAGGAATCCATGGTCTAGGATTCACATTGATTTTGCAGGGCCATTTCAAGGTTTAACCTTCCTAGTTGTGGTGGACAGTTTCTCTAGGTGGCTGGAGGTAGTGCCTGTTAATTCAATGACATCTAGTAGAACAATACAGGTTTTAAGGGGCCTCTTTGCCACTCATGGGTTGCCTGATGTGATCGTATCGGATAATGGGCCCCAATTCACCTCTGTTGAATTTCAGGATTTCCTCAGGGCCAACTCGATTAGACATACTACATCAGAACCTTTCCACCCGTCCACCAATGGCTTGGCTGAACGCAACGTGAGAACCACCAAGGACGCTTTGAAGCGAATCATCCGTGGCGACTGGCACCAAAGACTGGCAGACTTTTTGCTGACCCAACACACAACCCCTTGTACGGCTACCGGGAAAAGCCCTGCGGAAATGAGGTGGGGCAAACGGTTAACCACCAAACTGGACAGGTTACATCCTGACAAACTACCCTCAAGTGCTGAACCTGACATCCCAATCAGGTCCTTCAAAATTGGAGACTTAGTCTGGGCCAGAAACTATGGACAGGGGGACAAATGGGTTCCGGGGGTAGTCACTGACATATTGGGGCCGTTGTCTTACACCATTGAGGGGGAAGGGAATAGAGTAAGTAAAAGACATATTGATCAATTAAGGAAGAGAGTTGCCGGAAGTATGCCAGTTGATGGGGGTCAAAGCGTACACGGGGGTGATACTGCATCTTGGTTTAATCAAAACAACTTGCCAGCTAGCGATGAAGCGGAAATTCAAACCAGTGTGACCTCAGCTAACCCACAACATTGTCAATTTGACTGGGAGCTGTCCCCTCTGAACAGGCCAGCAGTACCTGTGCAACAACAACAAACACATCAGCAATCACAATCTGTTAGTAGGGAATCGTCAGAGCCTGTAATTCAAAATTCCAGACCTATAAATATAAGCCAGCCTAGCAGACAGTCAGTTAACAATGACTTAAGCAGCCAACCCAATAGATACCCATCTAGGGTCCACAGGCCACCCAAATACTTGAGGGATTATGTCAACAAATAACATCAACTGGGGGGGAAGGGGTGTTATGTCAGTAGCTTTGTTGCAAAGTAGGGTCCTTGAAGCGGGAGATTCTGGTGCAATTATTGGTTAATGTTGTAAAGGCGGGAAAACCCGGACTTGTGATTGGATACAGTTTAAACAGCTCGAGTATAAAAGCCAGAGTTATTTTGACAGTTGCCAGTTGACATATGTATATTGAATAAACCTTATTGCTGTTTAACCTCACTGAGTCATTCATCTGCCTGAACCAAACAAAAGGCTTCCTATTTTATCTCACTTCCCAAACTTTTCATACTTCAAGTTGACTAAAGCTGGTACTTTCCAAATGAACTCTACTCCCTTATTTTAGTAAACAAAAGGTTGGAGATTCCAAACATGGTCAAGCCTACCAGACAAACTCCTCCCTCCAGACAAACTTTAATTCCGGAGTCTTTCTTTTGCTCCTTGTGTCTTTCACTGCTATCATCAAAGCTGAGGTTTTATTGAGGTTCCATGTGCTTTATTTTATATTATGCACTACTTATTTCCTCAGCTGAAGTCTTGGGTTTTCTTGTTTTAATTCTTCTTGCTATTCCCAATAAATTATTTATTTAGATATGTTTATCCACTGGAAGAAATTATAGTATGTGTGGTAACTGGGATTAATTCACCAAGGCGTGCTTGAACTGTAATGAGGTTTTCCTCACAATAGTTTTTCCCACTATCTGTGGAATGCACCTCTGCTGACTGTTAGAGTGGTTGTTTATTTGGCATATATCGACTCCAGCTCTGGTTTAGTTCACCTGGGAAACCCATGTCTTTTTTTTTGTCTTTGTAATGGAAGACACATACATTCTGGTGGTTGCATTCTGTGTTTGCTAGTGATATGTCAGTTATGAGGCAATTATGGCAGAGGTTGTGTTGAAATATTTCCCTTACAATATGCTGCTTCCAGTATACAGTTTCTGCTATGCTCTATTCTCCTCCCACTTTTCAGATGACTAAATGTTATTGAATTGGGTTGGCTTTGCCTTGCATTGAGAGACTACAACAGTTAAGTTGCTTAACTGAATGAAACTTATGTGAGGCAGCCACAGGAGCGTTGATACAGATGAGCTTGTAATGAAGAAGGTGCCTATGGTGTGACTACCAGTACAGAGTTGTTAAATGCAAGAGTAAGCTCAAGATACTCCAGCCTGATTACAAAAGAAAAAAAGATCTAGCTCATAATAACTACCTAAGGAGCAATCATTCATTCGCCCTGTGAACATTTTCTATTTCCTTTGTCTATTTCCCATCTACGAAGTGTCTGCATCCAACCAACCATATTGGGCAATCCCTGCATTATGGCTGTAGTCACTATCCTTCTATCTGTTTCTATCAAGTCAAGTCAAATTTCTTAGTCCCCAAGTATCAGTGAATACCTTTTTTTCAACTAAAATTTATAAAAGGAGATCATTAATGGTCGCTATTATTATGAAACCATAATAGTTCAGTAAAGACACTATCTATATTATGGCTGATCTTGCTTGCAACTCTCCTCAGATTCTACCAAATTGTCCTACCCTAATACATCTTAAAGAATATGAATAGCAGAAAGGTCCAATTAATATATAGAGAAATATCAGCATGATTTGAAATGTAGCTTGCCATTTTCAATGGAATCGATGGAAAAGTTAAATCCTCTGATTGTGCTTTCTCTGGAGAACAACCATTCCATTTCCCTGTTAGTGGTTTATTTTTGCAACAGGACATAACTGCCATGAAGAACTCAGTTTCCAACAAACATGTACACTCAACATGTAGCCAGGAGAGGTGAAGGGGAGAAGCAGGAAGCTTACATTGAATTTGGAGTAGTAATCATGGAGAATGGGTGAGGAAGCAAAAAGTTTCAGGCAATAACAAGGAAAAATTACTTGGCATATTATAATATCTGTCCACTTTTTTTTGAACTTTGGAAGAAAGCAAGTAACACTGGATCCAGCTAGAAAGGTGATCAGAATGTAAAAAATATAGAACAAATGGTACAGCAGAAAGAACTGCTGTAAGAACAACAGTGAGACTGGAATGTTTATTTATTAAATTTTTATCCCATCTTTCTTACTTTACAAATCACTCCAGGCAGTAAGTATACATAATAATCCTTCCTCCTCCTGTTTTCCCCACAGCAACAATCCTGTGAGGTGGATGGGCTGAGAGAGAGTGACAGGCCCAAAGTCATCCAGTCAGCTTTTATGCCTAAGGTATAACTAGAACTCACAATCTCCTGATTGATATGTATTATAATGGCTTTAAGTTTAAATATACTGTACCTAGTAATTTTATTAAATGTAGGATGTACAAAATTCAATTCTGAGATCTTCAAAAAGAACTTACCACAAAATCCCTGGTAATGACTAACCTCATTTCTGAAAACATAATAAGATAATTACAATGGTGATATGTTGCTCATAAACAGACTGTTCTGCTTAATAACAAACAAAAGCATTTAGTTAGGCACACAAGGCTAATCCTTTTGTTTATTTTTCTTTCCATGACTTTGGGTCAATATTCTCTGAATAAAAAGGGAGATGAAATACTGTTTGAAACAAGGAGGAAAAACACAGCTCTCTGTTTTTGGATTTTCAAAACTTGGCAGGAAATATGTATTTCTGTTGTGAAAGATCCAACAAATCTTAATCACATACTGCATGTGTGTTCAATAAGCCAATATAAGAGTGAATTCTGGCACCATGTAGCCCAAGCATCAGTAGTAAAGACTTCACATGGTTGCAATTCAGCTCCAGAATCAGAATATGCAGAGACAGACAGACTGATTCCTTGCTATATTACATACCTTATTTCTATACTCAAACTAACCATTATAAAGTTTTAACAGTATAATAAATATCGTGTATCATGTGTCTGCCAGATTGTTTATTTGAAAAAAAAATTAAATTGATGCCATATTAAGTGTGAACAGCATATTAAATTGTGGGATTCTGTACATTTGGGGATGAATTTCTGGATACCTAGGTGTAAGTGAGCCCTAAGATGATAGTTTTAAATTTTATATTTTTTAATCAAATATTAACCTGTCTTAAGCTCCTTTATAAAGGTTACATTTGCATTTACAAAGATTCTCAAAACTATTTAACAACAATGAATTTTAACAAGGCAGCTTCCTGTCCTTAGCTGCCTACCTGTTTTTAAATTTAAAAAATAGCTGAGACTCTCCTGGCAGAGTTTTGTAGCTCTTCAGATGAATGTCTAGCTGCCTGAACACTTTAAAATAAGAGAAGAGGAAGAGGAAATGGAAAAAGAAGAAAGAAAAATAATCAATTTGGTATCAAATTTATTCCAAAGCTGAAAAGTGCTTGCTCTCTTTTTTTTTCTTATTGTGAAGGAAGACATGCAGGAAGGTCAAAGGTCAAGCAAAGAGGAGACGGCATTGTGTAGAAACTGTCACGCATCACCACTTATTTTGACATGCACAGGGCCGTTTGTTGTCTGTCGAACATGCAAATTAAGTGCCTGCTGTCATAGCTAGCCGATATCTCAAAGTGGAAAATGAGACCACCTGTAACCAGTGAATGGAGTGATGGACAAGCATTCAGCACTCGTCATTTCCAACGCCATTCATACCACCTCCGAATTGCATATGACATGTAAAAATCTTTTCTTAATATGCACAACCGGGAAGTTTGGGGAATTATGGAGGCTTCAACTGCTGCATCTAATGGGTTCTCCAAGCAGACAGCTGTGACTGCGAGCTGGCTTGATAATTAGGTGTCCAGGAAGATTTTATGCTATGAATCAGTTAAAAGGAAGAAAAGGAAAAGGAAAATAATGGCAAGTAAAACTCACCAGAATGGAAATAACATTAACCCTTAAGTTCTCTGCTAAAGTCACTGGGATTTACAGTACTCTTCAAAAACAAAAAAGAATGTATAATGTTGTATCTCACAGCACAGTGAATCGGCAGTTAATTTGTCATTTCTCATAAATGTTATTATTGCAATATCATTGAACCTGATTTCTTATGGAAAACTGGTGGCCTATATATGGAGCTGACCATTAAACAAAAACAACTTGGAATACACAGGTGTACTTCCAAGTATTCACAGTAAAGGTATATAGATTTTTAAAATGGAAATTTCTACATTTTGCTAAGACTATAGGTGAAGCAGGGACACGGTGGCTCAGTGGGTTAGGATGCTGAGCTTGTCGATCAGAAGGTGGGCAGTTTGGCGGGTCGAATCCCGAGTGCTGCATAGCAGAGTGAGCGCCTGTTACTCATCCCAGCTTCTGCCAACCTAGCAGTTCGAAAGCACATAAAAATGCAAGTTGAAAAATAGGGACTACTCCGGTGGGAAGGTAACAGCGTTCCGTGCACCTTTGGCATCCAGTCATGCTGGCCACATGACCACGGATACGTCCTCGGACAAGCTTTGAAACGGAGATGAGCACCGGCCCCTAGAGTCGGAAACGACTAGCACGCATGTGCGGGGGAACCTTTACCTTTACCTTTATAGGTGAAGCAATGCATCTCCAACAGTGTGTTTACAACTGGCAGCATACCACTATTAAGAATTCTATTTGCACTAAATATAATGATTGAAATCTTTATTTCATGTTTCAGTGAAGAAGTGCTAAAAGATTTCAATCAGTTGCCTATTCTTGGATATTTTAAATTGACAAATCTCACTGTGTTTTAAGAGTGTTCTTTTGCAGGTCTTCCAGAATGATAGTAGACTAAAAATATATTGGATTAGCAAAACTTGTTTCACCTTCCATTCTTGTATTATAAACAGGAACTTGATTTGATGATGAGAATGGAATAATCCATTTCTGTGAGCATTTAGAAGCTTCACTGCCTTCTGGACAGATAGCTGTTGCTAACACTGCAAAAGCTAAAGATCTTTTTTTAAAAAAATCAGTTGGCAGCTCTGGGAATGATCAACCTCCTCTCCTCTAAACACTGATTCTAACAGTGTTTATTGTTCTTGGTAATCAAAAATTTAACAAGAGATTTCCACATCTTCTGATTTCTCATCTCAAATACTTACTATAATCGATCTCAGAATTCAATGGGGCTGGATGCGAACAAAGGATTGGGCACACCCACCTCTAATGTTGGCCTTTAATTGGATCTTACTTGATTATCATTCATGAATCAAGAGAACCTCCCATTCAATCATGAGAAGTATAAACATTCCAGTATGCAGCTTTGTTCTGTCATTTAAAAAAAAGGCATTTTTCTATTTGGATTAATTCAGTCTGAAACACATCAGCACACATAGACACATACATGCAGTGTACAGCCAGCATTCAGACTGCTTATTCAGCTCACCCAAGATGAATCGCAACTCAACAATAGAGTATTATTTATGAAGGCTTCCAGTCAGTTAGAGAGGTTTTATCAAGGGAGCTTAGATCAGTGTACAGTGCCGCTATTCCTGACCCCTGTGGAGTGAAGTGAGTACTTGGAAATGATCAAATATATTGAGAGGATATTATCTGAGCACCTCTAAACCCAGACTAGTTCCTTTATAATCCTTGGAACTGCATCCCTATCCATTTGTATGTGGCACCCTATCTTTTATATCACATCCCCAGTCAGATATTAACAATTAAGCCATTGGTGTTTACAAGCAGATTTTTCAAAATCTCCCTGTAGAATATTCAGCCTCAAATCTGGCCGCTCTTTGAATTTTCTGGATTTCTCAATGTGGACTGGTACCTTAAAAGAGTTGACCAGGAAGACCATCAAATATAATTCATTTATGTCCCATAATTATTAAATTAAACATCTAAATTTCTACATGCTAGGCAGCAGTACAATATTTGTTCTTTTTCCTGATTAGGAATATGCATAGTCAAAAGTATGGTAGAATTGTAATGTCACAATGAATGCAAAAGAGAAACGGGATACCGAATCTTACCTCATTTTAGTTCATGGGCAATAACAAAACAGTTCCTCCATGAGTTGACTGAATATGCAAAGATAATCATGAAGCAGAGCAAGTCAATTCCAGTCAGTTCTCCGGAACAATATTCTCACTAAATATTATCTGTATGAAAAGGAGGAATCATTTGTGTATTTATAGAGAACTCTTAACAAGACAAGGTATCCTGACTGGTCAGAGTGCTTCACTATACTATATGTAAAACATCTCCATACACACAACCTGCAATCTTTGCAAGGAATATCAAATGAACATTTGTAGGGAAGCATGACACCGAAAGAAAGCAATACACATGCATGTAATTAATCCATTCAGTTATGGGATTTCTTCCCAGAGTACATTTAGGCTATTCTGAGGGACACATGCCTTCTCTCCAATTATCCACTGACATATAGTGAGACAATATGGAAATGAGCAAAAAAGAGTGAATTTTTGAGACAGGTAAAATATGTTACCGGGCAGTTGAGGTTCCATTTCCTGCAAAGTGGCTAAAACCAACATGGGGAATGAGGAGAAACTTAATAATTTTTTCCAATATTTTTGTTCAGAAAAAAAATTGCATGTACACCTAGGAATTTGTTTGTTTGTCTGAAATGATATAGGGTCTTCTGCTGGAGCAGGGGGCTGGACTAGAAGACCTCCAAGTTCCCTTCCAGCTCTTTTCTGATTGATTGATTGATTGATTGGAGTACCATTGGAGTTTATGGAACTTTTCAACCCCTGAAAGCTGCATACAAAGGGACCAATTTTTCCAAACTAAAATGGTTGTTTCCCAGATTTGATTTGGTGTTAGCATATTTTTACTATGTTATCTTTGCATTGTTGTGATGCAGATCTATTTTTATTTTTGTATGGGGCATGCTTTGTATTGTATTTTTTCTTGAGAAAATATAAGATAAAAGATGTGCATACCTATAAATCTTACAGTTGCAGAGTTGTATAAATCAGCCACATTCTCTATCAAAATCAACATTGCTGCTGCTTGCTTATTTATAAATATATACTATTTTTAAAAAGATGGTAAATCCTCAAAATGGCATTAACCTTGCGAAGTTAAAATAGGATAATTTCAAGGTTTTATCAGAATAATTGGGCTTAAGGCTGGATACATGGCAGCTTTCAAATTGTCTAGCAAATGTGTTGTTGTTTTTTCTCTAACTTAAAAAGTGAATCTTTCTAAAACTGTTTTATTTTTGGGGCTAGATTTTGTTGGCATGGCCTATTAGCTTACAGGCAATGCTAGACTTTTCCAGCAATGATGCATTAAATGTTACTTACACAACAACACTGGAAAAATCTGAGAAGCTTCTGTATTTCTGTATACCACACATGATATAAAGAAAAAAAATATGCCTAGGCACTTGAGGCTTTTTTAGTTTTCTTTCAGGTGAGTGGAGAGAACTAAAGGGAAGCAGAAGAAATTAATGGGGGACAAAGGCTCTAGGAAGATTGGGCAACAGGACAGGGCAGGCAAATACAGGTACACACACACCAGAAAGTCTGTACAAGAAGAGCAAACCAGAGCAAAAAAAAAAGAGCTGCTGAACAAATCTTAGTCTACTAGGCATGATGTCATTTGGATAAATAGTAGGAATGATCCCAAATAGGCTCTACAAGCTCTGGGCAGATGACACCTTTGAACTAAAGAGCATACCTGGGGCTCTGAGGAGTCCTAGATCACATGCAAAGTAGAATACAACAGTCCTTGAAACCACCAGCTGAAGGTATGGAGGTCAGCGAGAGCAAAGAATGAGTTCTCCAGTCACTTGAAATCTCTATTTGTATTACTGCAAGCACATTGTGCAAAGACCTAACACCTTGAAGAAATCTGTAATGTTAGGAAAAGTGGAAGGAAAAAGTAAAACAAGATGATGATCAGCAGCAAGGTGGACAGGCTTCTAGCAGTGGTAATGAGTGCACCATTGGAGGACCTGAAGGTTCAGCTAGGGACAGATCATTATGGAGAAAATATATCTTTGTAGTCACTAAAAGTCAGCAACAACTAGATGGCACATAATCTATCAATCAATTAATGAATCAATTACAAACTACATTTTAACTTGAATCCACCATCTTAAAGACATGTAGGCAAATTCACTCAAAATTGTGTCTCTCCGCAGGCTTTTGACTGGTTTAGTGTCCAATACATCAAACGTAAGCTAGATCAATAGCAGCCTATTGATTACAAAGCAATGCCTTTCAATTTATAAACTCATTAGGTTTATAAACTCCCCACTTTACATTTGGAAAATATTACTTCACAGAAAGAGTAGTGGAAGCTTGGAACCAATTTCCAGCGATGATAGTGAGTCAATCATCAGTAAATGAGTTTAAGCATGGTTGAGATAAACACGTCCAAAATTCAAAAATAAATAAATAAAATAAAACTCAAAGGGCAAATTCAATGGACCACCAGATCTTTTTATGCCATCAGTTTTCTAGATTTCTGTGAGGTACTCACCAATGTTGTTCAGACAGGTATCAATATTTAACTTTGTATTTTTGTAACATTGCACCAATAATATAAGACCATAGCATAATAAACATGAATTTATTCTCATATGATTTTTATTCACAATTGCATTTTTCAAGAATGATAGAGCATCCCACAATCCAGAGCCAATGGACTTCAGGAAAGTCTCTTTATTATGCTGAAACCAAGAAAGAGAAACAATAATGTGATACTCTTGAGATAGAAAAACTTCAAATTGTGTGTAAAAAATCTTACTGTACAGCTTATAGTCCTGAACCAAGCTTCATCTTCGGAACATTTTTTTAACATGAACTAATTTTTGCTGAGGCATTAACTGACCAAATACTTTTACATTTTTTTTAGTGATAGCATCAAACCTCTCTGAGACATGTGGCTACTGGGGTCTTGGACTATGTATTTTTGTGTCTTTACTGTGTATTTCAATATTTTTGTACTAAAAATGCAAAGATATTAGAAAATCAATGACATCATATCAGAATTAAAGACTTAGACTATCCAATAAAAGAATTAGAATAATAGATAAGAAATGTATTGACATATTCAAATCGATATTTCATTTCTGCACCAACATATTAATATTCTAATGTTTCCCTTATAACACACTTGCTGTCAGGTTATCTGGCCCTCTCTTCGCTAAATTACAATGTTCTCTACCAACCTTAATAAAAGCTCTATTGGTAAGACATTTGCTGTCCCTCTTGCTAGCCTCTCTCTTGCCTCTGTTCTACCTCTCAACAAGCACAGTCCTAATATTGTGGGTGTAGCATGTGGTAAATAATGTGTCTGGCTGATACTTACAGCTTTGTTCTGCTCCAACCACTGTACCTTACCAATGGATGGGGAAAACCTCCACTAGTATAGCAGCACAGAAAAAATTGGAGTAGGTCTGACTGCAGGTACTTCATCACTATACTCCTTGTTTGTTCCCCTCCTTCTATACCTCATTCTATCATGGCCAGAACTGTATATCTTTTCTAAAAAAAAAAAGGTTGCCACTCAAAACAAGTTGAGTGACAATCTGAACACTGAGGATTTCTTTCAAGTTCTTTCTTTGCATAGGCAAGAAATGCCAAATTTCAGATTCTTTCAAGAGGAAATGAAGAGAAGTCGGGTGTCTCCTCATTTTTTTTCTCTTCCATTCAGTTGTGTCTGATTCTCAGAGACTGCCTGGAGAAGTCCCTGCAGTTTCCTTGGCAAGGTTTTTCAGAAGTGGTTTGCCATTGCCTCTTTCCTAGGGCTGAGAGAGAGGGACTGGACTAAGATCACCCAGTTGGCTTTGTGTCTAAGGCAGGACTAAAACTCATAGTATCCTATTTATAGACACCAAACTGGCTTAATCTCCTTGTTTAGTCTTATACTATTTCAGTCTCTTTATGCCATTTCACTGTTAAATAATTTCATTAATCCATCCTTTCACTACTACACCATTCTAATACACCATTCTACTGATTATTATTTCAGCTTTGTGCTACTGGTAAACCCTAAGAGGGTACAGTATTTGCAATAAAATTGGCTGAATAATCAAGCATAATTTTTCAGTTCTGGCATCAAATTGATATTGCACAAAGTGGTCCTATCAGGACATAAGGTGAGGAAACCTGTACCTCCCTGAAACAACAAATCAGTGCTTCCCTAACTACTTCTGTTTATTTAATTATTTATTTGTCATATTTATATGGCTAGCCATCTCACAATCAAGTGACTCTGGGCTGCATACAAGGTTTGAAGCAATATACACAAATTCATATTTAATATTCCTGTATTAAGGTCTGATTTTAACCCTAACAAATTGGGCTACAATTGGATTGTGTTTCTGAAGGGGGAAAATACTATTATAATACCATTACCATATTATATAAGCCCGATTCACTCATGAGCTAGGAACAAGAAGAATGCACACTGATGCAGTAGGAGAATGTGTCAGGGAGCTTGATTGGGCTCTAAACAGTGTGGAATCATGATATATCTTTCTGTATAATACTGTCATGCAGTGTCAGTCCCACTGGATGGGTCAGACCTGGAAATCAATTCCACAGATAGACTGAAACTGAAGTTGGCTATAACAGAACCTTACAAAGTATGATTGGGCAGCACCTCATCCTCTCTACAGCATATTTCAATGACATTGGCCTGATCCACTTCCCTACATTATCCAGATGTTCCAGACTTAAAAATGCTTCAGCCACTCTTGCTTATATAACAGATCCTATAGGTCATCTTCTTTACTCCTTACCATCTGGTACCTAAAACAGTAGTAGAATATTGTATGTGGTATTTGATCTAACCAGCATTTTGTGAGCAACTGATACTGTTGAAAAAGATGGTTATCTGACACCCTAGTCAAACAAAATGAAAAATGACACAACACTAGCTCTGATATTACCATACTCCTGTGTTTACACGTTTTCCCTCTCTAAGAGAGCATTTGAATGAAGCACAAAGAAAGAATGGGCAAACTTATTGATACAGGGAAAAAGGATAAAATATAAATAATAAACAAAACGGCCTCACCTGCTCATCAACAAACTCTCCAGCGAGTAGGGATCAAGTCACATAGTCACAAAAGATGTAAAGTCATTCTTAACATTTGAATGAAACAGGAAGAGGACAAGCACTAAGGCTTGCCCATAAACCAATACGGGTCAACCCAACCTCCTGCAAAAAAAGAGAAGAGATTCCTCTCCAAAGCAATGCAAAGAAAGAGAAATGTTAAGGAAAAACTGCCTCCTGCTGATTTATTTTATTTATTTATTTATTTATTTTAATTCCATTTATATCCCGCCCTTCTCCGAAGACTCAGGGCGGCTTACAAGCTTAGCAGTAGCCTTCATTCTATGTATATGCCTGCTTATTAGGGCTTTCACAACCCCCCCCCAAGCGGCATTATTACAAAGTCAGCTTAATTGCCCCCAACAATCTGGGTCCTCATTTTACCTACCTCGGAAGGATGGAAGGCTGAGTCAACCTTGAGCCTGGTGGGATGCGAACCTGCACTAATTGCAGGCAGCTGGTGTTACTTAAGGAGGCATTAGCCCACTGCTCCACCAAGGCTTCATAAGAATGTATCATAGTAGTGCCTTCACACTCAGAGTAATGTGTCACAGCAATGCTTTCACACATCTTCAAAACAGATAAAGGAAACTGCCACAATGAAAAATGTGTAGAGGTCTGAAAGAAGGTGGTCTCACAGCTTGATGATGATATTATACAAATATTTCATTGTCTCCAACATGGACAGTTGGAAGTATGGTAGAAATACAGCTAGAACTGCTCCAGTTAGGTTTATTTCAAGGACTTTCCAGATGCAGCCTTCTGTCACACAACCCTAGTAGCTATGCAGATATCAATTACTGGAGGCTACCATGAGAGCTGCAATTTTACCTCTGATCAATGGGAATGAGAGGAAACTAATCTACAACATACAGCCCCAGTCATATCAGAAGGTACTCCATGCAGATAATCTTTCAGAGCTCCATGTAATTGGTAAAAATAATAAAGTACAGTCCTATACAGGTATTTTACCAAAGGCGCTATAAAAGATAGCTTCAAAGAGGACATTGCACAAAACTATGTGCTGGGTAAAGCTGAAAATGCTTTATAAAAACAAGCAGTTACTAAAGGAGGCCTTATTAACATGTTACCAGATGTTCCATCATCAAAATCTTGGATGCAGATGAGGAGCTACATGGGGCAATCCCAGCAGAAGATCCTCTGATGCACCATATGTCATAGATGAAGAAAATTGGGAACTGAGGGAAATTAATGAAAGAAGGACAAGGGGAAAAGAAATCCAATGTTCTCAGTCAATTAACCTCCTGAAAAATGGAAGTAGGAATACAATTAAACAAAGAATAAAAAGATTTTAACTCTGGATGAAAACACTTGCCCTTTTGATTCATTTCTGTCATTAATCTATATAGCATCCCATAACACTGAAAAATACAAAGGATGAGTTAACATGACTGTAAATTAGTGGTAGACATTGTGTAGGATGTGTTTGCAGCTACACCTGCAAAAAGACAACCATTTAATCCATGTAGAGCAGGGGTGTCAAACTCACAAGGTCACGTGACATATTGTGACTTTTTTCCCATTGCCAGCAATGGTGTGGGTGTGGTTTCACCATGACGCATCTGGGCCATGGGCCAGCAGTTTGACACCCCTGATGTAGAGGCTTAACTTTAGGTAACTTACTGACAGACAGAATGATCAAAAAGAGTAAGTGAAATTCTGTTGTACAACTTAGTATAATGTGTGGACTCATATAGTCCCCAGATCTGTTCTTTGCTGAGGAACCACTTGTGGTATGGTATATGTAAAATACAGGAAATCTATAAAATAGGGAACACTCACATGCAGAAATCCCTATTCAAACTGAACAAAAATTGCCTTTAACAGACTCCTTCCATGCTTTAGCTCATTAAATTGAGGTTTTATTGTACAAAAAAGTTGGATGTGCATTTCCAAGGGAAATAAAGCCTCGTAGAATAATTAGGAAATCAGTAGTGTTTTCGATATAATTTTATAAAGATCTCATTAAGGGAAGTATATGAGCTAATTTATCAGTTAAAGAAATATATGAAGTAATTTTCTCATTAACAAAATTCTGCTTGGAAACTTTTCCCCAGACCACAACACAGGCTTTAAGGTGGACTCAGTTTATGTAAATGGAAGGTATTTTGTTTAATGATACTCCACAGATGACTTGGTTTTCATAGCATGCATCCAGAAAGTAAATGGTTTACAGCAATGATATGCATGAATAGTGAAAGCATGCATGGAAATCTGATTATATACTGAGGTGGGTGTCATCCAGGATAATCACACCACATGCATCCATGTGGGAAGTTGCCCCTTCTCTCTAGACCACAGACCTCCTTCTTGACTGGAACATGTCTGCACAGCGAACCATCTCTTAGGGTTCGGTGGAAATTTTCAGGACATTCTTGGCTGTTCGTAACAAAGAGATTTGGGCAGATAGATTGATGAAGCTTGGCTGTCTTTTCTGTGACCAAGGATGGACCCAATGATGTTTAGAAATATATGGGCAAGAATTTAATTTAATTTAATTTATTAATATTTCTATACCGCCCTTCTCCCGAAGGACTCAGGGCGGTGTACAGGGCAAGAATAAAACACAGAGATTTACAAAAAATAAAAGATAATTAAATACATGCCCAATTAAAAATACAGTAATACATAATAAAAAAAAACCAATAAAAATAGTAAAAAACCCCACCAATCCCCCCTCAGGCCAGGCCGGCTTGCTCGAACAAGTATGTTTTCAGATCGCGGTGAAAGGAGCGAAGATCGGGCGCCGTCCGGAGCTCAACCGGTAACTGGTTCCATAGCTCCGGGGCGCCCACAGAGAAGGATCTCCCCCTGGGGGCCACCAGTTGACATTCTCTGACCGGTGGCACCCTGAGGAGGCCCTCTCTGTGGGAACGCACAGGGCGGAGGGAAGTAGACGCCGGCAGCAGGTGTTCCCTAAGGTACTCCGGACCCCTGCCATGAAGGGCTTTAAACACCATTACTAGCACCTTGAATCTCACCCGGAAGACAACTGGTAACCAATGCAGCTCACGGAGCAGAGGTGTGACATGGGAGTATCGGGAGACTCCCAACACAACTCTCGCGGCTGCATTCTGTACCAGTTGGAGCCTCCAGGTGGTCCTCAAGGGAAGCCCCATGTAGAGAGCATTGCAGTAGTCTAGACGAGAGGTCACGAGCGCGTAAATCATCCCGGCTTAGATAGGGCCGCAACTGGCGCACCAGGCGAACCTGGGCGAAAGCCCCCCTAGTCACAGCCACCATGTGATCTTCCAAGGTGAGCCGTGAATCTAGGAGGACTCCCAAGTTGCGAGCCCTATCCACGGGGGGTAATAATTCACCCCCCATAGAAAGAGATGGAATATCCGAATAGACCCGGGATGAAGGTATGCAAAGCCACTCGGTCTTGTCGGGGTTGAGTTGAAGTCTGTTCCTCCCCATCCAGACCCGAACCGCCTCCAGGCAATGGGACATCACGTTGAGGGGATCACTGGGGTGGTTTGGGGTCGAAAGAAAAAGCTGGGTATCATCAGCATACTGATGATACCCAACTCCAAAGCCACGAATGATCTCACCCAGCGGTTTCATGTAGATGTTGAACAGGAGAGGCGAGAGGACCGACCCCTGAGGAACTCCACAAACGAGAGACCTCGCGGTCGACCTCTGCCCTCCTGTCAACACCGACTGCGAACGTCCCTGGAGATAGGAGGAGAACCACTGTAAGACCGTGCCTCCCACTCCCAATCCCCTGAGACGCCGCAGCAGGATACCATGGTCAATGGTATCGAAAGCCGCTGTTGTGATTCAGGGTCAGCCTGTGGGTCCGGCAGCCGGGTCGGATGACTCGGATGACTCAGACGAGGGGGAGGAGGAGGGTGTTGAAGACGAACTTGCTGATGATGGCTTGGAGGCTTCGCAGAGCCCCCAGCCAGGCCCCTCTTCTCAGCTGCGCGAGCCCGACAGTGCGGATGATGATGACCCACAGCTGGCCCTGTTCAAGGACGCCCGACGCAGGAGGCAGTCAAGCAGGAGCAAGCAGAGAAAGGCTGTGGGACTCCTCGGAAGGAGGCACAGGGAGGCCACGCCCTGAACTCTAATAAAGGGAGTGTTTGGGGAAGGGCTGGTTGCTGAAAGCAACCGCTCCGTTTGAGGATCAAAGCTCCGGTATCTTGTTTCATGTTTTGTTGTTTGTTTGTGTAATAAACTTGGCAGACGTTTTCCAGCCAGAGACGCTTTCCAGCCTCTGCCGTTTGTACAGGGGTTGCCTTTCTGCAAGGCTGGTAGCAGGCTGGTACAGAACAGCCGCTGAGAGGTCTAATAGGACTAGAACAGGGGTATGACCCCTGTCCCGAGCCCTCCAGAGATCATTCACCAGCGCGACCAATGCCGTCTCCGTGCTGTGCCCGGGCCTGAAACCCGATTGGTATGGGTCTAGATAATCCGCTTCATCCAGGACCAAAGGGAGCTGATGCGCCACCACACTCTCAACAACCTTCGCAAGAAAGCGAAGGTTGGAGACCGGACGAAAGTTGTTCAATACAGCTGGGTCCAAGGCAGGCTTCTTGAGGAGAGGCCTCACCACCGCCTCTTTCAAGGCGGCAGGGAAGCTACCCTCACTCAAAGAAGCTGATATAACTGCTTGGAACCAGCTGCGTGTCCTCTCCCGGGCTGCATAAACCAGCCAGGAAGGGCACGGGTCCAATAAACATGTGGTGGAGCTCAGTCTCCCCATAATCCTGTCCACTTCCTCCGGAGTCACAGAATCAAACTCCTCCCAGGTGATATCAACAAGACCGCCCGTGTCCTGATCGCCAGACTCTGCCCAGTCAGAGTCCAGACCGGTCCGAATCAGAGCGATTTTGTCCGACAGATAATTGTTAAACTCCTCGGCACGACCCTGCAAGGGTTCCTCCCTCACCTCTTGATTAAGGAGGGAGCGAGTCACCCTAAACAGGGCGGCCGGGCGATTATCTGCGGACGCGACAAGGGTAGCGAAGTGATTAGACCTCGCCACCCTTATCACAGCGAGATAAGACCTAATGTAGGTTCTTAGTCGCAATCGGTCGGATTCGGATCGGCTGGACCTCCAACCGCTCTCTAGGCCCCATCTCCGACGCTTCATCTCCGCGGAGAACCATGGAGGTCGACGGGATCTGCATCGGGTCAGGGGCCGCAAGGGTACAACTCGGTCAAGAGCCTCAGTGGCTGCCCTTTCCCAGGCTTCCACTAAGGCATCTGCCGAGCTGTGAGTGGGGGAGGCAGGTGGGGACCCCAGCGCTGCCTGGAATCTCTCGGGATCCAGAAGCCCATGTATTAGATGGCAAAACATGGTGAGTCATGATGTGGGACCAATTTTTAAAAAGTGGACCCATCCCAGCTTGTTCAGCAGTGAATGCTGAACTCAGTTTGTAACTAAATGAAACAAGACTCAAGTGATCAGTAAACTAAAATGTATACAACATTTAGCACTGCTATTGAGGAACTAAAGCAAAATGTTAAATCTCTGTATTAAAATTCACCCAACACATCACACATCCTGCTGATATTAAAATTAGCTTATTGAAACCCTGTGAGTACAATAATCTCCAACAGCAAGGCAAGTGGATAACAAGGGACAAAGGTGAAAAGTTTTGATGAGTTGTTTACTTCCCCGCCTGGCCTGGCTCTTTTTTTCCCCCTCTCCACTTCAGTTTTCATCTGCAACTTTTGAATAGATCAGTCATTTCTAGATGATTTTCATCTTGCCATTTGGAAAGCTGCTCTCTTGAAACCATATTGAGATTTGTAAAGTAGACGTGAAAGCGAGCCAAACACAAAACAGTGGGAATACATCCTGCCTGCCAATATATGCTGTCAACACAAATTAATGGAAGTAAATTAACATCAGCCAAAGGATGGTAAGTGAACATGATGATGAAGTCTTTAAAACAAGAATTTTAGGAAGGCAGCTCAAAAGTCAAATGCTTTTTTTAAGAGAAAGAGATTATTGTGCCCCAACATTCAGCTAAACTGCAACAGCTGCACCAATTATCTATAATTAGTCAAGGTCAATGTTTAAACTGGAGGACATTTTCCTGTTTGTCCAGCCAGCAATGGAGATAAATCTGGACCAACTCGGTGGGGGATAAGTGTTAACTAAACTCCTTCAACAGAAGTTAAGGAATTATTGTGTCCTTTTTGTGTTTGGTGAAAAGAGGAGATCTGTTTGGGCAACTTAAATGTTATAAATTTAAGTAAGCAAGAAATTACACAACATTAGGTTTTGTTTGAACCAGTGAAGCTTATGGTTGCTGTTATAAATTACTTTTTCTAACTCTTGAAACATAGGAAGTGGCTAAATTATAAGAAAGATGAAAGATTTAAATACGTACTGACACTTATATTAACCTTTTTTGGTAGGAGAGTAATGGAATGTTTATATTTTTTAAAAGTAAATACTCCAAAATCACAATCCAGCTAAAGTTAAAAATCTCATTGATTCAAAGGGATAGACTAAAGCAAATGTCGAACACTTGTGGTAAAGCCTTTGGATTTAATTATTCTTTTCATTGGCATGAATCTGCTCTAAGTCATCCCTCTTGTCTGATACTTGAACTACTATTTTTAAGAGTCTGATCTTGCCAAACAAGGATGTGCAAAATATCCAAACTAATTCACACCAATTTGGACCAATCCAGGTCATTAAAACACATTTGGGGGAAAACCATCTGAATCAGTGCAGATTAAGTGAAGTTTTGAATATTTAGCCAAACTTAATATTTAACCTACATATATACTCCAAAAAAACTTCAAATATCATACAACATAATAATCATTTATTTAACTTATCCGTCTCTCAACAACTCTGGGAGGCTCACAACAATCAACAAAGAAATGACAATAAAATCAATAAAGCGTTTTTTAAAAAGTTAAAAACATGCCATAGATAGATGGCATAGTTTTGGGGAAATATTTTATAACAAAGTATGAAGCTCTAAAAACATTTTTTAAATAACAAAGTATTGGGTTTTTTATTATTGTTTTTCTTTGTTAGATTGGCTTGCATAATGTTCCAATCATATAGTCTATGTTCATAAACATGAAGGAATATGTGAACTATGTAATATCTCCTAAACCATGTTCAAATTTATCTTCACATTCATTAACAGCATATTCACAGAAACATGCTACTATCATCATAATCCACCAAGAGCTCTAATAATATAAAGTCAATAACAGGATGAGTATTTACACAAGTGACTTTCAGATTGCCCCAAATTACACTGAGTAATAATTGGAATTCTTGGAAAATAATTGGAAAGGAGGAGAATATAGGATTGGATTCTTTTTTTCCCCATACCTTGCAAATCAGCTGATCACCACCACTTTTGCTTAAAAAATTCTGAGATTTCCTATGTATATGCCTCACTGTTAACTGTGCCAATGGCCATTGTATGGGTAGGAATATTTTAGACAAAAGCAAATTCAGTTAATATTGTTGGTTTTTTTATATCCCCTATATTTGGAAACTGGGTTTGGCATAGATGATTGGCTTACAATATTCCAATTGTTATCTCATTCTTTACAAAGCAATGAATCTTTGACTAGTTCCATCATCATATTTTCTTTGTCATCTAAATAAATTAGACACAGAATATGTCAATGCACAAACTATTTTTTTATTATTCTATTGCAGAGCAAAACAAATGTATTCATGGGGAAAACTAGCTTTGGTCAATTCTAAGAAAAGCAAAATTTACTCTAGATGCAGAGAACGTTAATTCACAAAACCCTCATCCTGGCATAATCTACATGGTTGCAGAAGTTTGCAATGCCAGAAAATATATAGAACTCAACGCAATGCAGGAAACTATTGTCCGTCAGAATATCCCATCCACACAAAGTATCAGCTTTCCATAACATCCTTCTTTGATTATTCTCAGAAATATCTTTTGTACCACTTATTATATATCACATTTTACTGATCACATTGAGGACCAGTGTGGCAATAAAGGTGTAATCTCTGAGATTCTTCTTTGCTCAACTCTTTGCCACTCCTTCTGTTCCACAGAGGTAATATGCTTCAGAGGGATCTGCCTATTTCCTTCCTATTTCATGAGGCATGTGCTAACTCATGCTGTGTTAAAAAAATATGCACAAATTAAACATGTATTTTAAGCATATTCTAAAACCACTTAATCATTTAATGAGCAGCATCCACATAGTTATTTGGCAACAATATGACTTTGCCCTTACCTTCTTCCAGGATACATTTTCAGCTTCTCTATCTAGTTTATAAACCAGACATTTGTATCAGCATCAACCGGTACTAAACCTCTTCAGTTTTTATATATATATATATCAGCCACATTTGGCTAGCAGTTGCCATATAGTGGCCATTTTAAACATTCTTTCAAAGCACTTTTTTTTCCTTTTAAGCTAAGCCTCTCAAATGTTGAGAATCTGAGTACACATCAAATAAACAATTGTATTCTCAGCATGTCTGTCTTTTAAATTTAATAAAAGTCACTTTATCAAGGATTTCTTACCATTCAGAGGTAAGAGTAGATTAATTAAATTACTACTTAATTTGTTAAATCTATTCACCAGTGACTCCAGTGACTCTAGACAGTTTACAATTATTAAAAATATTTAAAAAACATTGAACAGTACAAAAAAAACCCCTCACAAGAACAGCAAAAAGCAAAAGAACAGCAGTAGCAAAGAAAACAAATCTAGAGGGGAACAGAAAAGTTCAAATTTCATCACATAAGTTATTAGGGAGCCAGATGGACATTTAGACCAAATGGTATCTTAAAACGTGTGTAGAGAATGTGTCCAGTGAATGATAGCTCCACAGTATCAATTGTGGAAATCTAGTGATAATGATTCTTCAGTATCTCGTGACTTTAAGGGGATAAGTAGAGTAAATAGAGAATTAAGAATGTATTATTTGTCTCCTCTTTGTCTATCATTGTAATTGCTCTTTGTCACTCTTAATCGTAGGTGACTTTTTACTTCTTGTTCCAGGTACATATTCAGAGGATGTACATTATTTTACTTTACTTCTGATAGGATGTAAGTGCCAGGCATTGTCTATCCTTGTAATGTAACTCCCTGTAACTAAATATCCTTTGTGTTGTAATTATGAAAACTGTTACATCAAACTCATTTAAGTAAGATTCCCATTTGCAGATATGCTCATGGGCACATACCAATGCCAACAGATATATTTTGATCATACTGTATACAGGCGTATCTCATTTTGGGTGGAAACTGTCCCTTAATGCAGGAGTTTCCAGATTTTGCAATATTTTATCTCCCTAGAACAAGAAATGAATTTGTACAACTATCTCTTAATACAAGTAATGACTCCATTGAGATTGGGGCTGGTAAGAAATAGACATACAACTTACTAAATGATACATAATTCTCATCATATTTTCTTGACTTAGGCTGTTTCATTAATACCCCTGGTAAATTGGTCAAATTTATAGTTTTATTATTATGGTCAGCCAGATGTTTACATTGGATTTGGCACGTTTTATCATTTTATTATGAAAAGAGACTTTTCCACTTTGTAAGGCTATAAACCTAAAACAGTGGATAAAAATGATGAACTTCAGTAACATACAGTATGTGTTTCTATGGACACTTCAAAGATAGAATAGACTTGTATATGCCATGCTGTAAGCCAAGAGTCTTCAAACTTGGCCCTTTTATGACTTGTGGACTTCAACTCTCAGAATTCCTCAGCCAGGCCTGGCTGAGGAATTCTGAGAGTTGAAGTCCACAAGTCATAAAAGGGCCAAGTTTGAAGACCCCTGTTGTAAGCCATGTCTGGCAGGAAACCATCTGCCCATTACAGCATTGCTGTGATTCCTGGGTGGTTTTGACAGATGGTTACACACCCCAGGATTAGCCATCTTACAAAACTCACTCTATGCTTTGTTCTCTATGCTGCAGGGGTACCTAGGCAAAATGGGACTAAGTTTGAAAAACTCCATTTTGTGTGAGAATACTGATTAGCTTTAAAAAGAATTCCAAGATTCACTCCAAATTGTTCATAGCCACCAGTTTGAGAACCTCTGCCATTAAAAAAAATCATTTTTAATCTTTGTTCCCCAGTAACTGATTTCTGATGAGAAAGACTATGAAATAGTTACTGTTGACCTTAAGCATATCTGGCCTAGATGGGACTTTGTGAAAGAACTATATGTAGGCTTGCAAATGCATAAATACAATAAGCAAAACCACCAGCCAAACAACTTAGAAAAGGGTAGATAGTATTTTCTTTACCGATATAATGTAAAGAAAAACTCTTGAGTTTATTGAATGTTCAGTTGACTGCATCTGTCATTGAAATGCACATAATGCAATTTTCTAGATGCGATAGTAAAAGATAAATTATTCATGGACAATATTTGCATTTCATGTATTCTTGGAACTAACTACCTACCAGCATGCTCTCCATCATGTCAGTGAGGTAACCCTTGGAAAGGAGAACTTATATATACCAAGAGATGTTTTAAAATCTTTGAAAGTCTATCCTATTTTTATAACTCTAGAAATATGATGCTGTAACATGGATTATTGTGGTTATAGAACTGAAAGCCTGACATTCCTTTCGAATTTTGTTTATGCTCAGTAAAATCCCTTTCCCACTGTATGACTAAATTTAGTAGAAATAAATATATAATAAACAGATCATGTTGGCAACTATGTGTCTGGTCCATTCCTTTTATGATGAAATATGTATTGAGATATCTTGTCGACTCCACCCTTTTGTACGTGGGTTATGATTTCACATGTGGTAATGTAAAAGGTGGAAGTTCTGTTGCAATATGAACAAGTTTAAATCATATTTTATATTTGCATTTACATTTTGTAATAAATGTTATAAATGAATGAATGAATCATCTCTGGTGGGGCAAACAATTTATTTCAGAAAAAGGATTGTACAGAATTGAAATCTCACTAAATTTATTTTTTGCTTTTATATTTATTTTATTGTATATTTGTCTGTGGGTGTGTACATTATGGTCAATTGTGTCTGATTCTTGGAAACTGACTGGACAAGTCTCTGCAGTTTTTTAAGCAAGTTTTTTTTTTAGAAGTGGTTTGCCATTACCTCCTTCATAGGGCAATGAGAGGAAGTGACTGGCTTTAGATCACCAGCTGGCTTTGTGCTTAAGGCCAGACTAGAATTCAAAGTCTCCCAATTTCTAACCTGGTCTCTTAACCACTACATCAAACTTCCTTTCTCTCCAATCACTGAAAGGTCAGCTTGACATCTATCTCCAACTTCACTTGATTAAGCAAACTAGTCTGTGGCAATAATTATGAGATGTGAAATTCTTAATACATTTTGGAATTGACCATCATAGCAAATTTATGTCAGGAAAATAACTCCTTATGTGTATGAAGATCTAATAGAAAAGTGTATAAAAGATCAGGAGAGAGGTCATCTTTAGTACCCAAAACAATGTGGGAAAACAACCAATGGACAAGAGAAAAAGATGAGGCAACCCACTTGGATGATAACAGACCTTGTGCCATTTTCTTAAGAACTTTTTCCCCACAAGAATGCCCTGTCAGCATCTTTTTTTTTGTCCAAACCCCATGATACTGCCTTTATCTCTTCCTCAGAACATGAGTAGGACATACCTTTTATAAGCTGTACCAATATTATAGATATACCATCTAAGAATCTAGAATATCAAGCTCTGAAATGTCTGTTGAGGTGATGTGATGGCTCAGTGGTTAAAGATGCTGAGCTTATCAGTTGGAAAGCTGTACAGCCTGGGTTCAAGACCTGAGCACCACATGACAGGATGAGATCTTGTTACTTATCCCATCTCCTGACCACCTAGCACATGGGTCGGCAACCCACAGCTCCGGAGCCGCATGTGCCTCTTTCAGCCTTCTCCTGCGGCTCCCAGTCATCCTCTGCCATTCACAGAGAGAGACAGAGACAGAGAGACACAGAGAGGCACTTGTGCTTCCCTTCTCTCTCTCTCTCTCTCTCTCTCTCTCTCTCTCTCTCTCTCTCTCTCTCTCTCTGTGTGTGTGTGTGTGTGTGTGTGTGTGTGTGTGTGTGTGTAATTCATCCTATTCTCCAAGAAGCTGACAACCTTATTGGGTGGGGCTCCTGCCTTTGCTGCATCTCCACAGGAAGCAGGAAGCAGCAGAAAGCAGGGCAGCAGAGCCAGCCCAATAAGAATGTGTGTCAGCTTGTCCAAGAACAGCGTGAAGCCAGCTTGCCAGGTGAGCAGAAGATTGGAGAGATGGAGAGAGGGGGGAAGAGAGGGGGGAGAGAGAAAGAGAGGGAGGGAGGGAGAGAGAGAAAACTCATGCACAGCAGCCTCCATTTCTTTTTAATTAAACTCTTCAATCAAGTTCCCTCCCTTGCATGCACACATGAGAGTTTTGCTCCTCCCAGTGTTTTTTTTCCTATGGGAAACAAGTCCAAGTGGCTCTTTGAGTGTTTAGGGTTCCTGACCCCTGACCTAGCAGTTTGAAAACATACAAATGCAAATAGATAAATAGGTACTACTTTGATGGGAAGGTAATCATGTTCCATGCAACTCGGCATATAGTCATGCTGGCCACTTGACCATGGAAGTGTTTTTGGACAAAGCTGCTCCTTTGGCTAAGAAATGAAGATGAGCACCACCAACTTGAATCTGGACAGGGAAACCTTTACCTTTATCCAGTGGTGGGATTCAGCCACTTCGCACCACTTTGGCAGAAACGGGAGCTAATTTTTTGTTGCCCAGGACCAGAATGGAATTCCAGAAGCAGCATCCACACAGAGAACCAATTGTTCACATATTTGAATCCCACCACTGTCTTTATCTTTATAATATTGGTAAGTTTTCATTACTCACTATCCTGAGGGAAGACAAAGATAATAAACAAAGGATGTGGATTGGTAATTGGGTGTCAGCCTTCCAAGGTAGTGCAGAAAAGAACCACATCCAAAAATATTATCTCTAACTTTATTGAAATTCTTATGTTAACATACTCTGGCAAGTCTTTCCCCTAACATTTACAAACTAGGAAGAGTCCTCCTGAGATGTTTGCCATACCCCCATTCTTTTTTGTGGATTCACCTTTTGTTTGACTGTTGTCTATTCTCTGACTCTTCCACCTGTTGCCCAGTGTCATTGGGATGGGGACAGCCAATTTCATGCTGATATTATTTTCAGCTGATTCAAGGATAGCACAAACTCAGCAGTGGGCAAAAGTCATAAATGTTGCTGGTTCCTGAAGTGTGGATGCAAATCTAAGCAATGATATCCAGGTTGCAAAACTTCAAATGGCTACTGGTTGGAAGCAAAGGGACAGATTTCCTGGACTCTTCACAGCCCAAATATAGTAGCTCTATGGGAAATGCCCATCAGCCAATGAGCTCCCATAATTTATGGCACAGTATTTTAATTCTGAACCAGTAGATTGAGAGTGGGGAACTCAAAGGATAAGACACAATAAGTTGTGCCTTTGAATCTAGCCTGAGGTTTGCCCTCCTAACCCCTGAGGCAACTGTGCTTCTCTTTTAAAAAACTGGATATGGAGAGGGCTAATATAACTAGTGATCCAGTTTATCTGGAGTCCTGAGGCAATTACTCAAGGTGCAAGCTATGCCAAAATAAAAGGTTGAAAGCTAGGCAGCATCTAGACTCAACACTGAGACATTGTTTCTTGCACATAGATCAAACAAATGCCCACAGATTCATGATGTCTGATAACATTTTTTCCCTAAAACATGGCAATTGCCTGCCAGCTTTCTTATCTGCTCTTTACCAGCTGGGATTTGCATCAGCTTGTTTTGCAACTGCTCCCAATGTTCTCTGTGGTCAAGAGGCAACAGAAGTTGGAAGTGAATCATAGGGAAAGAAGGATATAATTCAGAAGGAGTGTCTGGCTTGAAGCAAAGGTCAAATAAATCAACTGAAAAGTGAATGGCCTTGGAACAACTTGCAGAAATTGCTCAACCAACAATCCTCCACACTGATGAAGGAATGGGAGTGCAAGCCACTTCCACCACACTCCTAAGACAAAGGTGATCTGGTTCCTGTGATATTGAATGTGGATTTTAACCAGCAAGCAATCTTCATTTTCTCGAACCAACAAGGATCAGGTATGAAGCAGGAAATATGACCTAGTCTATGGTAGTCTATTGTTAAAAGGACTGGAAGCTGCTGGTTAGCCTTTGTCCGCTTAGAGACTTTGGGTCCATCTAGAAACCAGCTGTAGAATCAAGTGGTAAACTAATCCCACATCATATCTCTCTCACATTGGTCCAGTATGATAGCTGGATAGCTTCCACTTCACAGGAAAAGGAAGGGAAAACAACAAACTCCCCATGCACATGAACTATTCACCCTGCCCTGCAAAGTAAATAATTGTGTAGCTTATTTGTGTCTCTTCTGTAATTTTCTTTGCTCTCTTAAGTGGAAGAGATGGTAGTTACAGTAGCCAATAGTGTTTAGTTCTTATAGGCAAGCTGATTGTGAAAAAGAAAAGATACCATATCGTTTCTTTTGTTTATTAAGATTAGTACTAGGATGGCATCATAAATAAATACCAAGTACGCATAGGTGAGCCTTTCTTTATAAATCCTGAAAAAGGAAAAGCTGTCACCAGCTTCATTTTTATGGGCCTGCATGATGACTGTGGCCTGAGGTAACAATTAAAGAGGACTATTTTATGGCATTATTAGTGCCAAGTGTATTCAGAGGTGAGCCTATTTGTCATCCCTGATTAGCACCAAGCAAGGAAAAAAAGCATTAAAGTGTTAATAAATTGAACCAAAAATACTTTTAAACTACTCAAATTGATTTAACGTTCACATTTCACTGTTCTTGCTTGAAGTTCTAGTCTCTTATTTTTTAACAAAAAAAAGGTTGTTGGAAACAAAGAACACAAACCACTCCTTTTATTTCCAAGAAAAAAAAATTAATGGGTATCTTTAAATGCTCCTCTCAAAATCACTGAATCTGATCCTTTAAACTGCTCAAGATTGTTTAGACTATACCCCCACCCCAATTGTTGCCATCAGATAGTGATTACCCTATGAATCACAGCTATTCATAACAAGCTGATGGCATCATTGTTTCTTCCAAGCAGATTCTTCTCTTTGCATTGGCAGAAGAGCATAGAAGCTAAGCTCACATGGATTGTGCTTACTGGGCAATTTCTGACCTTAATCTGAGCAAAAGTTTTAAATGCTACCTTAGTGAAGGAAATCATTGTTGGGAGAGACTCGCATGCTATAAGAATCTCTTTTTACCAGTGCGCATGAAAACTGATGTTCCTGTAATGTTTGTATAATGTTTTAGCTCTCCTGCACAATGCATTACACACCGTATTATTTCTGAACCAGAGCCCTCAAAATTTGATCTTCTACCAAATCCCATCAAAATGGGTGTTTGAGGCAGTGTACCAGTGGTATAATTCTAATAATGGAGAAGCATTGGGAGTTATAAGAATCCTGTCCTTGCAAGACTAATGTTGCCATATTAGTTCTTGTGTTTAGTAGAACTCCTAGAAATTATAGAGGTCATTTAGACATTCAAGTTCACAGTCATCAATGAGGGGCAGGTATCTCAAATATCAAGATGGAGGTTGAGACCATGCAATGATAGCCTGCCCCTTCATAAATGCATGCAACTTTGTCACGTGTACAAAAGGACAAGGCTTCAATTGTGCAGTTGTGACCTCCATTTTTCTTTACTGCCTTCACATATGCCTCTGAGCATAAGAAGCTTTCATAACTGAATGTTTCCTCATAACCTGTCCAGTATGTGTATTTCAATAGTCAGTCTGTATATTCATGTGAGGTACTTATATGTATGAATCTAATTTAATTTAATTTTGGATTGGCAAGAGATGATTATGGAGAATTGCTCTCCTTAAACAAATAAATAGTATTTTCTTGCTTGTATCTCAATTATGGGATATGATTTAGGTAAATAAGGGCAAAGCCCTAAGAGGATCAGGATTGGAAATGAAACCATGTTTAGGACAAAAAAAAATCATTGAAATTGTTTTGGTTTAAGTTAATGCTTTAACTTCTGTCTTAGGAAAATCCTTCAAATATGTATTTGGTTTCTGGCTAGAAAATAACGATGGTGGCAGATACATGCTCCAAACACATCTAATAGTAGGTTAGCTTTCTCCAAAGAATATAAATTTTATGCTACTTGAGGAATCTTCAAACATCCAAACCTTAAACCAGGATGGCTAAAGTCCACAAGTCTTAAAGTTGCCAAGTTTGGAGACCCCTGCTTTAAACCATAGATCCACCAGACTCGAAATGGAATCCTCAATTGTGTATACAGTTAATTTATAAGTACGTATGCTACATGCCAGTTCGAACCTTGACAGAATCTTGTTTGCAATGATCCTCCTTGCCACTTAACATACATGTCTGCAGGATTGAGATGTATTATAAATAACTTCCCATATGGGCTGGGAGCTTTTCTTTCTAAATTACCGTTCTCCTTGATCAGATATAAGCAAATAAGGAGAATATGCCAGATCAAGTTAAGTCCTGCCTATTCCCTTTTTTCCCCCTATAGTGGCAGATGCCTATGTGCTATCCACAAGCAAATAGCAAGTGAATCAAAAACCTCTGTTGGAATAACCTGCATGGTTGATACTAAGAAACCTGCTATTAATGGACACAATAGTAGACATGAATAGTCTTAAACTCCAGGAATTTATTAAATTAAAATTATCCAAGTTGATGCTTACTGCCATATCCTGGGATAGCAAATTCATCATTCATATATTTACATATATATGTAGTTACATATATAACTACATATATTTATTTCATGTTATCTAGGCCCAATTTTCTTAGGAAAAAAAAGTCCTAAGCTTTATAGCATTTCCTTAGGGTGGCTCATTTGGGTTGAAACCCCCCCCCTTGCTTAATCCTTTCAAGTTCTTCAAGATTTTCCCAAGGCAGATGATCAGATCCGCCTACTGCATTTAAAAATAGTTGTATTATGGGTCTGAATAAAAATATTATGCGCTCTAAAACAGTTAACTAAGTTGCAGGACCCTTTCTTGCAACTTTTGAAAGATATCCAGGGGGGTCATTATATTTATTACCTTATTATCTTATAACTTAAAGGAGAGGTTAGGGAGAAAGAAGTTAAAAAAGATGTTGGGTTTCTGTTTCAGAGGCAGCTACATATCACTTCTTTAGATGTATTTTATTATTTTAGATGTATTTATTATCCTAAATACCAAAGCACAGGTGAAACAACAATTAGTGGTACATTTTCCTTCTGCAGTTCTAAAGTTGTGTCACATTTATTTCAGTATCTCCAACAGATAAAAATGAAGGTGATCTATATTTGATTGATTGATTAATTGATTGACATTGATTAAGTGCCACCAAGTCAAGAGAGCCGGTTTGGTGTAGTGATTAAGGTGCTGGCCTGGAAACCAAGAAACTGTGAGTTCGAGTGTTGCCTTAGGGACAAATGCCAGCTGGGTGACTTTAGGCCAGTCACTCTCTCCCAGCCCCTCCCCCCACCTCACAGGGTTGTTGCTAAGGGGAAAATAGGAAGAAGGAATATTAAGTATATTTGCCATTTTGAGTTACTTATAAAGTAAGAAAGCTGGGATAAAAATCAAAGTTCTTCATGCAGGAAAGGAGACGAGGCAAGTGAGTTCAACAAAGCTCATGGTTTATTGCTTGCAGGATCTGAACTGAGAATTGGGCTGCAGCTTGCAGCAATTTATAGCCTGGCCCCTAGGTGGCAGCCAATAGGTTTAAATCAACCCATTGCTGCCTAGGGGCAGCCAATAGCAGCACTGGAGACCTGGAGTCTGGATTGCTGGAGAGCCATTAGCTGCTCCAGCTTACCACATGGTGTTACAAATGAGCCCAATACATAACACACAACATACAAACATGAAGCAAATTAAGTATCTATTATGTACACAAAACCTATCTAAAAACCAACAAGGAGAAACCTGAGTGTGATTTGCTGGGAAGGTATCTGAAAAGGGGAAGGCACCACAGAAACAGGCCATTCCTGGGACATGATCCTTACTGATGGTCTAGAATAATTTTAAGACAGTCTTTCAGATTGTTGGTCTCAAAATGTTTGTTTCTGAAGTTTAATACTAGAGTTCTGTCTGTCTGTCTGTCTCTCTCTCTCTCTCTGTCTCTCTCTGTGTGTGTCTTCGAGGTAAAGGCATAACCGTAAAAAAAAGCCTGTTTAATGCTGATGACACCTGTATTTTCACAGGGAGCATAGAATCAAGGAATCCCAAATGGCATTTTTGACCCCGCAGCAAGGATTCAACTTTTTCAGAGATGGGTTGAGTACCAACATACTACGTGGCAGAGTTTCCACGGCCTCCTTGGAAATGGGTGCTCAGGAGATGCACATCACCACCATGCTGATAGCAGCTGAGCTCAAATCTCCAGATGAAGACATCCATTGGTTTCATGGATATGTAAAAGGCAAAGATAGAGCACTGATGCTGAGGACAAACCCAATATGAAACGTCATCCCGTATTTTTTGTAACAAAATATAAGAAAATACTGTATCTGAATTTTGAAACAAATAGCAAAGCTGTTTTATTTATTGTAACTCACTTAAGTGCGATAGAGAAGGGTTTCCCCATCAGCTGGGTGGAATCCTGGCGTGCAGAAAAGGCTGTCTTCTGCTGGTAGTCACATCAAGTCATTTCTGCATTGCATGGAAGGTCCAGTAAGGAAAAGAAAGTGCTTTCTACTCCTGTCCCTGTGCAACTCAGCGTTATCCGAGGAAAGCTGCAGCTCTAAGCAAAGCCACTTTTGCCTTGTCTGGAGAGAATCTGACTTGCTGCTTTTGCCGAATGCTGACACGAGCACTTCAGTGGTTACGTGCACACTAGCTTTTCAAAGAGAAACAAGCAATTGAAGGAGTAAGGTCTCAAATTATTTTTTTTATTTTTTAAAAATTTTTTAATCCCATTTATATCCCGCCCTTCTCCGAAAACTCAGGGCGGCTTACAATCTAAAGCACAAATCAATGTGCTTAGCAATAGCCTTCATTCTATGTATATGCCTGCTTATTATTAGGGCTTTAGGGGGGGCCCAAGCGGCATTATTACAAAGTCAGCTTATTGCCCCCAACAATCTGGGTCCTCATTTTACCTACCTTGGAAGGATGGAAGGCTGAGTCAACCTTGAGCCTGGTGGGATGCGAACCTGCACTAATTGCAGGCAGCTGGTGTTACCGAAGGAGGCAAATTAACTCACTAACTGGTAAAAAAAAAGATCTAAAGGGGTTGAAGAGTATCACCCAGATTGCATTTCAGAATGCCACATTCTTTGCATACGAATGACTTTAATAATTGGGAAATGAATTCTTACAAGTATTGGTCCTTGAAACCATTGTATATATGGGGCATCAGGCCTCCACAGAGATATTACCTTACACTTAGGAGTGCTTGAAGATTAGAAATCCAAATACAGGTTGATCTCCATTTTCTGGGCGGATGTTCAGACTGTAGTCACTGGCTCTGGCATTTTTTAATGGCAGTTTGTATCTTAGAAAGTTTAACGTTTATTTTACAGGAAGAGTAAAAGCTAAGAGAAAGTAGGAAGAACTGACAAAGTCTTGTAGAAAAAAATGAATTTTAAGAAGGACATGGATTTGTCCACCTTTATATGTGCCCAGTTTCTTGTTGTAATATAAATATTATGTAGATATTTCCAAAGATTCCAAGTCTTACCCAATCAGATATATGGAGCAGACTTGTAAGTATTACAGTATAATATATTGGGATCACAACTAACCCCCAAATAAATAAATAAATAAATAAATAAATAAATAAATAAATAAATAAATAAATAAGTAAATAAGTAAGTAAGTAAGTAAGTAAGTCTTCTTCTTGGTATGCACCTAAGAATGAGTATGTTATTGAGCATGGACTTCCATTTGCCCAGGAATGATAAAGAAGCACACTTTCTGAGCAATGGCACCCAAGCTTCTACCCTACTCCATAAATAACTTCATAACTTCATCAGGTGCCCTGATGGCACAGTGGTTAAACTGTAGTATTGCAAGCTAACTCTGCCCATAGCCAGGAGTTTGAACCTGACTGGCCCAAGGTTGATTCAGCCTTCCATCCTTCCGAGGTCAGTAAAATGAGGAGACAAGATTGTTGGAGACAATATGTTGATGTTGTAAACTGCTCAGAGAGTGCTGTAAAGCACTGTGTAATGGTATATAAGTCTAAGTGCTATTGCTATTTAAGTAAGGTGGATACCAAAGCAGGGCACTTCCTATGAGTTCTCATCTGCTCAGAAGTCTTTAGGTTAAGTGTCTCTACCTGAGGCTTCTGGACATATTGGAGGTGCAAATTTCAGAGTTCTAGGTCAGGAAAGATTGTTTCAGGCTTATACATATTGAAGATGCCATCTGCCTCTTATATATTTAATTTAGGCTCTAGAAATGTATCAAAACTATTACAGATTGGAGCAATAATTCATTTAGAAAAGTGATTATTATCGAACAGAATTAAGAACAATATTATATATCACAGCTATTTGGGAATAAAAGAGAGTTATGGAATTACACTTCCATTTTATTCCTTGATTGACACAGGAAACCAGGAATATTGACCAAGTCCAAACTTTAAAATATCGGCAACAAATCACAGTACATGGCATGATTCAAATTTTTACAGAATGAAACCCGTAAGCATTCATTTATTGTAGTATATTAAACTTTCATGTAATTGAATGTTCCCTAGATGGGCCTCTGGTACTTTTAATCTCAGATGTCATATCTATTTTACTTATAACTTTAAACCATCTAGTGGCTTTCCTCCATTCAAAGGTTCAGTTGTTCCTAAGGGACTCTGCACACATGCAAGGATTTATTGAAGGCTACCACCAAGATTATTTCAATCCAGTAAGCTCAGGGCTATATCCAGGGATGTCTGACAGCTGCACTGAGATCTGAGCCTCCTTATAAGTCCAGCTGTACCACATCACCATTTGCAAACCATCTGAAAAACTTTCAACTCGGTAACAAATTTCCACACTCAGAGCCCACTATTCATGGATTCCAAATGCATTCAATATGGTGCTGAGTTCAGAGGGAGCACCTTATCCTTCTTCTGTTCAGGTTAACCCACAGCTAAACATAGAAAATGCTCAGCTAATTCTCCTCTCCCCCTTCAGAGTTTCAAAAAATGACCTTAGAAGGGGGAAAAATAGCTTCGTTTCACCATGGCACCATTCAAGTAAGCCTTCTAAGCTCAGACAATCCTCTAAGTCAGCAACTTAGCCAGCCTCATTTTTTTCTCTTTGAACGAGCTTGAAGAAGCTGAAGAAGAACCCCCTAGAGCTGGATTACAAAACTGAGATGAGAAGCAGAAAAAGGAGTCACTAACCCAGTTATGATTCGCTTTTGTGCAGCTTTGGGGGGGGGAACCAAACAGAATAGTAAGAACTTGTTGAGAAAGCCAGTTTCTGAGCTTCTGCAGCCTATTGCCAGTGCTACGTGGCAATACTAACGCCCTGTGTGCTACATAGGACCCTAGTGCAGAATGGTATTAAATCTTCACATGAACAGTCTCATAGCACAGGGCTTTTCAACCAGTGGTACGGGTACCACCTGGGGTACATTGGCACCTAGCGGGTGGTATGCAACCATCCTAGAAAAGTGGTAGTGGGGAGGGAATGAGCTGAACCGGTGGCAGCACTGCACAGGCCTGAGCGAGAGACGGCTGGAGCTGCAGGGCTGTCAAGGCTCAGCGGAAGCGCCTGGATCAGCACCAGGCTCCAGCTGGAGCTCGGCACTGATCCTGGCACTTCTGCTGAGCCCAGAAGAAGTGCCAATCAGCTGGAATCTTGCAGTATCTCCAGGGTCTTGTGATTTACATTCAGATGCTTGGCAACTGATTCATATTTATGACAGTCACAGTGTCCAGGGTTATGTGAAGTGACCAAAACCTGCTCCAACCACCCAGCAGAGGAGGGGGGGGGATAAAAACCAAAACCCCATCCCACCCCACTCCCGCTGCCACTCCTCAACAGAAATGCTCACAACAATGAAAACCTCAGACAGGAGAAAGAGCACAGCCGGGCAGGCAGGCAGGTGTCTTGCTCAGCTGTGGCTTGGGGGGCACTTTTTTCAGTGCCATTGTAACTTCAAACAGTCACTAAGTGAGCTGTTGTAAGTCGAGGACCACCTGTACTTCATCACTTTATTCCTTTTTTTTTTTTTTTGGTCATCAAGTTTTTGACACCTTGCTAGGCGACTGGTGGTACCCGGATGTTGCCATATCCTAAAAGTGGTACAATGGGTGAAAAGGTTGAAAAGCCCTGTCATAGCATCATCTGTACCCTCCTTTTCTGTGGCTCTGAGTTGTGGTTTCAAAGCAATGGGAGAGACACCATAAATCTTTACCATCTTTCACTCTGCACTGCCTGGAGAATTCCTCCATGGTTTTGGAGGTGGGTGTGGGATTGCTGAGTTCTATGTACAATTTTTATTGTGTTCTTGTACTTTCACATTAGCTTTAAAGGTGATAGTGAAAGAAATAAATCCAAATGTCTCCCCACTGTGTCTGCTTTGCACCATATTGCTGTAAACGTTCCAAATGGTTCAAAGACTTGCAGTCTCAGTTGGTGTTATGTTTAATACAACTTGTTTCAATTACATTTTGAGAAGTCTTTTCCAAACTATTGGACAACTGTTGAGAGAGGAAGAGAGACTGACTGACTCAATGAAGGGAAAGAAACTATCCTGTAATTTTTTTTCCCCTCCCAGTTCTCGTTCAGTTGGATGGGAGGCAATTTCAGTAAACCTTTCCTGGGTGGAGCCTGGGATTCTTGCACTTTCTTATTTATGGGACGGCCAAAAAAAAAAAATGAAAGCAAGACTTTTTGTTGTATAATCATCTCTTCAGCAACCTGCTGTCTTTCTGGCTTCCCTCATTTCAGTTTAATGCTAGAATCTGGAGATGTATTACAAAACATCTTGTCCCATGATATTTTTTCCAATAACAGCACTTTGTCACTATTATGGGAAGAGTCCTATTCTTGAAAAACAGAAGAAATTATCCTTTCCCTGAAGGAGGGGGGGCTGTCAATATAATTTCTTTGCTCATAAATTTTCTAGCCATTTTCAAAGACCATTTGTGTCAACCTATTAAGACAACAAAACAAAACAAAAATAGAAGAATAATGTTTATTCAGAGAGATAATCCCAGTTGGTTTCTCTCAAATGCACATGCATAGTATTGCAGTTTAAGCACATTGAAATCTTATTTTATTCAACTGTGAATATTAAGCATATGCTTAAATGCCTCCCACTGAAATCAATGACATCTGAATGTATGGTAATTTAGTTTGAAGGTGTTCATCTTTTCTCATAAACAACATCCAAACTAATGGCAATTGCTATAAAGTACATAATATGCATTATTCTTAAATGAGTTCTGTTAAGAATGTATTTCACTTTTTCAGAACCCAATAATGTTTATAAGGATGGGTCTGTAGTTATAATAGACCAAGTTATTTATTCCTTATGCTTTTAGAGGAAAAAATAATCAAGCATTGGAGCTCTTTGTCTTCTATTACCCTTCAAAAAAAAAAAACCCTGACAGAATGTTTTGGTCATATCATTTGGGAATAACGCAGCACATTAACCTGAAAGAACTACTTAGTGTAAAGGCCGTGTTAATTCTGTCTTGCCAAGATTTCGTCTAACATGGGTAACATATGCAGCTTTAAGCTACAGCTCCTCTCGTCTATCAATTGGATCTCCCCTGAGAAAGATGATGGTGTTTCAATCACTTAGGCAACAATCTTCAGACCATTTATTTCAGAATGGTTCTTTTCTAAATTAGAAGGCTGCTATATAAGCTGTTTAAGAGTTGGAGAATCAGATCAGATTCCAATCTTCACTTTTGTGAGGAGGGAATTGTCAGTCATTTCACAATATCAGGCTAGTGGAATTACATGTTTGTGTAGCTGAGTGTCCTTTAATATATCATTCCCCTTAATGCTTGAATACACAAAATTTAACTATGCCAAATTTATCTCTTCTGAGGAATTAAATAACACCAGATAGTTACACTAGGTTGATTCAATGCATTAGCCTAAAGCTAGGTTTCCAAACTTCTGCAAGAGGGGGAAAAAGGAACTGTAATTCATTGGATGAAACAGTATTCAATAATTAAAGCAATCTCTAGAGGAAATATTAGCTCTAAAGTGGTATCACAGTTTAGCATATGAAAATGAACTACGACAAGCCACAAGTTTGTACATTCTACCCACAGCCAGTTCCCTAGCACAGCAAAGAAGATGGACTAAAAGCTTCTATTTCAATTTTATATTAGCCTCACTTTACTGCTGACCAAACCTTAAAAGTGAAACTAATTTTAACTAAGCAGCTTCATTAAATTAGGATCTGAAGTTTATTCGTTTCAAGCCACAATATTTAAAATTAGCTATAAGCTATTCAGCTGAAATAGTCATCAAATTACAATTCATCCAAAATGAAAGTAGATTGATCATTAAATATGGACTCCAAAACCACAGCTTGTTTGCAACAAAGAAGATTGCATTCTAGGGACTTGTCCACAACGTGACTCTTACCAGGAGGTGAGGCAAGTTTTGCCAGCTAATGCAGAGGCTTGCCTGTGTGTATGTATATAATGGGATTGTTGTGGTTTGTTGCACAGTCAGCCAGATGTTTAGACTGAATTTGGCATTTTTATGTACTAATTGAGAAGATTATCCCCATCACCTGAGACAGTTTGATGTGTCAAAGGTATTCGCAGATGTAAGATGTTATTGTTGTTTGTGACCTTGAACATTATCTTTTGAATTGTTAAATTGTTGTTCTAACCTTGTATGCTACCCAGAGTAATTATATACCATACAAATCATTTAAATAAATAAAGATTTTATTGAAAAGGGAGAAAAAAATGGTTCTGTTTTTATCAGATTAATTGATAAAGTAATAAATACAAGAATATTTATGTGATGAAATGGTAAATGTCTTGTACCTATTAAGGCAGAAATGGGTTAGCTGGACACTTCTTTCTAAATTAAAAATAATAATAAAGCTCCCTTTTTGTAAACATGGAATATCCTAATTCAGGGTAGAGGCAAAACGACTGGATGAAACTGTGAAAAAAAGCTAAAAATACCTGAAAAGACAGAAGGGGAAATTTAGGAGCAAGGGAATTAATAGTTAACAATAGGGCAAAGAGAAAAAAGGAAATGGGGGAAAAAATAATCTCTACACCTGAAAAAAATGGAACAAGAAACATGGATTAACACTGTGACAATCATTCTGTAATTAACTAGACAAGTGGGCTTTTGCTGGTAAACTTTTGTAAAGAAACAGCTTACAAGAATGTATTGAATTATCTCCAAATACAATATTATTCTCAAATAAAGTTCAATAAATAGGTTAAACTTTACTTGAGAATAATATTGTCAGCCAATAGTCATGTGAATGAATAAACAACAGAATAGCAACTCCCTCTCCCCTATATATCTGATGCTACACTATCAAATAAAAAACCACTAATGGAACAGAATAATTATTAGTATAATAACAAAATAATTTTGGGGGTGGGTGGGATACATACACACACACACACAATATAAATTTTGTATAAATTAGCAAATATCTCTATTTGCTAATTTCTACATCTCTACCTATGTAAATCCAGTTTCACCATAGAACAATCTGCCCATTTAGAAGCAATGGTTCTTGAGTTATGGGAGATAAGATTAATAGGAATTGCAATGAAACTCATTATTGTATTTCCTGAGTCTTCACAATTTTAGCTAGATCACATTTTGTAGCTTTTAACACCTATTTACAGACACCGTGGTAAGAAAATACCAAGTCAGATGGATAAGAATATTGGATTCATTGACTGGCAGATCCTCTCTGAAGACAAAGTATTTGTCGTGATCTTATCTTGTCCAATCACAGCATTGAGTGGGAGGAATGCAAGGAACTTGGCAGAAATTCTTCTTCTAATCATTTATTTCTACCATTTTGCCTCTCCCATCCATAGAAATAATTATCTCTTTTTACTACTTAAAGCACTATATTTTTCTTAAGAAAAACAAGAAACACATAATTCTTCCTTTCTACTTCTTCCTTCGCCTGAATCCCTTATAGTCAGGGCTACCATGTTTAAAAAGGAAAAGAAATTAAATGTATAGGATTAGAGAAGAGAAAAACATACTAAATTTTGTTAGAATACATAATTCACTATATCTTTCCTTATCTTTCTATCTTTGCAAACTATCTTGATTCTACCATTCACTCACTTTTGCTTTTCAACCTTTCTCAGAATTTATTTATAAATTATAACCATTCACTCAATCTTTCCTATCTTGAGAGCTTCTTTATTCTTCAATATATTAATTTTAATACAAGGAGTCCTCAACTTACAATAGTTCATTTATTGACCCTTCAAAGTTACAACGGCACTGAAAAATGTGACCTATCACTGTTTTTCAAGTTAAGACCCTTTGCAGCCTGCCCATGGTCACAAGATCAAAATTCAGGCGCTTCGCAACTGGTTCATATTTATGACCTATGTCCCGAGGTCATGTGTGATCCCCTTTTGCGATCTTCTCACAAGCAAAGTCAATGAGGAAGCCACACTCACTTAACAACCAGGTTACCAACTTATCAACTGAAGCAATTCGCTTAACAACTGTGGCAAGAAACATCATATAATGGGGCAACTTAACAAATGTCTCACTTAGCAACAGAAATGTTGGGGTCAATTATGGTCGTAAGTTGAGGACTACCTGTGCTGCTCTTGTTGCATTAGGCAGCCAAACGTCAGCTGATGTTCACATATAATGTTCCAAAATTTCAACTAATTCACTTTATCATATGCTTTTATATTAACAAACATACAATAAATGTTCTCATTCGTATTCAAGCATTTCCGAGTTTTGCAAAAATGTCATCTGCACATTTGCACTCAGTATAAACCTGTAACTGTTTTCCCCATTTTTTTTCTCACTGTCACAAACTTCATATCCTTCTTTCAGAATTCTGCCAAATGCCTTCTTAGGCACACTTAACAAGCTAATCCAAGTGACATCTTCAATTCTTGATATCATTTTCTTTGTATATTGGAACAACAACGGCATTCTTCCAATTAACAAGCACTAATACCGTTTTTACAAACATATTAAACAAGTTGCACAGTCACTTTGTAAGCAATCCACCCATATTTTAAGATGTTTCCAGTTGCTTTATCTAAACTGAAGCAGGTTTTTTATGGGCATATAACTGGTCTTAATAGAGTTATTCCCCAATGTTGGGAAAAAAATTGATTAATTGTTGGCACTTTTTTCCCTAATAAAGATATCTGAATCTTCTGTTTCTCATGTCAGACCACTTCAGTGGAAAGGACACCTCATATATTGTGACATTAATATTTTATGAATGAGTTTAAAATCTTTTACCAAGAGGATCCTTGGGAAGAACACTTAAAATAATTGATTCCCTATAAAAATTCATTCCGAATCAAGAGACTTATGTCAGCCTCATGAGTGCTGATGGAATTTTTATAATAGAGTGCTCAATACTTGCAAGCTGTTCATATGTAGAGCATCTGTGGGCATTTCTGCAATAAGGCCAAGCCATAATTTTGTTTACAATTATAGACGAACGTGATGTTTGGAGAGCTGGAATCATGGAAATAAAGAGCAAATTCAAACATGTATCTAGTTTTGAAATGAAGCTGGAAGTTTTTCCACTTAAAAATACTGTCATTCTATAAGGATGGAACCTTTAAAATGATTGTCACTGAATTCCCAAGAAGATCTCAAAAGAACACACAAACCCACAAAAATCTACAATAAAGCTAGTTCACGAAGCTGATAAACAAAAAGAACCTGAACCAAATCATTGTTAACTTGTTTGGCAAAACGTTCCATAATTTTCTTAATGTCCCACAATTGCAGCAACTTGTTTGGTTAGAAGTTTAGTAATGTTAGGAAATTATGCATAATTTTGGCAAAAAATAATTTTACAGGGGAAAAATATATTCCAAGTACATGGTGCATGAGTTTAAATGAATAGTTTAATAAGCATTACATGTGAACTAAGTCACCATGCACACTGTTTCTGCTGATAATATTCCATTATTTTCCATGGCTCTCTATTAATGTGTTCATTGTCATGTCTTTTATTGGAAATTTAATCTGCACTCCTAACCTTTTTCATTTTTATCACTTTAAAATTAATATTCGTTTTGATAAGAATAGCAACTCCCTTGATTTGATTGATTACTTTTGGTAAAATATTTATGATTCAAGTTTAATGCTATTTCATCTAACATTCCTGAAGCATAATTACAGAGAAATTTATAGAAATTAATTAATTATTCACTTCTTCACACATTTTAAACAATTTTAAACATCTTGCCCATCACAGCAAACAATAATATAGTTTTACTTTTACATTCTAAATTATGGTTCATTGCATAGTCAGCCAGATGTTCAGATGGATTCGGCATTTTTATACACAGATCAAATCCTTCCCAAGAACCCAGGACAGGCAGATATCAATGTTAAAGGTATCATCATAAGATGTAAGTCATTCTGAGTAAAGCTGCCTTTTGCAATCGACCAATGGTGATTTTCTCAAGGCTGATGGTGTTCAAATGGTGCTCCAGATGTTTGGGGATTGCACCCAAGATGCCTATGACTATTAGTACCACCTTTGCTTTCTTTCACCACAGTCATTCTATTTTTAATTTCTAATGGCAAGTCCTTGACTTGTTATCTTCTCCAGTTTTTTTCTCTTCTGCTGTCTCTAGGTACTTCAAAATCCACTACTCAGACTTTTTTGTATGTCTATGGTCAGTTGACATGGACCTTATAAAATTATTTAAGTCTTTTCAAGAAAAACCATTCCCCTACTTTCCATTGAGACCATTTTCTGAACTAAATTTGATTAGACAAAATTTAAACTTGATCATTAAATTTGGAAGGAACTAAAAGCTGAAGTATTCCAGAGGGCCTTTGACTGCTGAATGTTTTGCGTTTTTTTCTTTCTTTCTTTCTTTTGCTCTTGCTTAGTTTAAATATGAGTTGCATAGGATTATTGCAGTCCTCATTAGTAATATATTACCAACATACTACTAATATAATAATAACAGCAATATATTATGTCAGTACAGGAGAATATTATGAAATGTGAAATATTTACACATTTTAATGTTTTATATTTACTGTGGGTGTTTTATTGTTTTATACTGCTAGAGATTAGTTGGATATTAACTGTTGTAAAAAAGAGTAAAACAGAACATGTAAAGTATATGGACCTAATCCTTACAATTGAAATTGCTCTGTCCTACTCAACACAGCTCTACTTCAAAATTGTATCCCCTGCAGTGTCACAACCATATTATACTTAATCATTATATCAAACATGTGTGCCAATTGACAAAAGTTGTAAAAGGCTTTGAACAAACTAACCTGATGTTTTTAAAAAGCAAAATAGTTTATCACACTTGAGGATTTCTTGATAGGTAGAATTCTCCATGTTGTAGAAAGCTGTTTATGTGAATATGTTGAAGGACAGTTACTTGCCCTCCATGCCAGAAAACCCTTCTTCACCCTTCTCTTCTTGCAATATCTAAATATTTGTCAGGAATGTCTATATTATATAATGATGAAAATATTGCTCATTCCTTTGGTGTTGCCTCGATTATTATTTTGGCTCAGAACTTGTAGTTATATTACATTCCACCTTCCTGTCAATCCTCTTAAGAAATACAGTTTGTTTGCTTTTTCTTTTGTGAAGAGTTTCTAATGATAGATCCTGGGGGAAAAAAATATTTCTCCTTTCTGAAGAACTTTTTATTTATTTTCTTGTTATTTTTAACCTTTTGTAAATCCTTCCTGGGAGCTTATTAAAGGATATGATATACAGTAAATCTCATCAACAGATACATGTGTGAAAAAAAATGGTGGGTAAAATTTGTTGATGAAACTATACCTTTAAAAAACAGCTCCAAGGCTCTCGGGACGACGTGCTGTTGCAGAGGATTAGGGCTGATATTTTCAGTCCTTTATCTCTTTAACTTTTTTTTATCTTTTACAGCATGTTATTATGTATTTTTCATAAAACATTTTCATCAATGTTTCATGATGTATTCTTTTTTTCTCTGTAGAACATAGGTGTATTTTGAAGAAAGTGAAAATTATGCTGCTGAAAATTACTTATTTGCTGCCCATTTTGTTGGCAGATATGGAGAAGGAATGTTAGGGAACAGGAAACTGAGGCTGGAGCATTGCAATCCCAGGGGGTACACATCTGCCATGCTATAGCAGTATAATCAGGAGCATCATTGACTGTTGAACTGCAACACAGAAAAGAGAAGAAAACAGAGGGACATTTGCTATGCGGTCCCAGATCCAGAATTACAGTAAATGACAGATTTTAACAGAAATTTCAGGTGTATCTCTAGCTTACTGCCAGTAGGACACTCTCAGAAGATATTCCCAATAACTGAAGCTTTTAGTATAGCATGCTTGTAGAAACTTAGATTCAAATCAGCCCTTAAAAAAACTTCTTGATGGTAGTAGACAGTCTACTATGGAAGTTACGAGTTTTCCATCTCTGGTGGCTTTCACTCAAGAATAGCTTAATTGACTTTCCTGCACATTGCAGAGGATTGGACTAGATCATTTTTGTGATGCCTTCCAAATACACAAGTGTATTAATGTATTAATCTATATTTCAGGATGACTGGTGTGTTTTCAGAGAAAGATGCTCATGACATTTCTATTATACCAGGTCTTTTCAACCAGTGGTAGAGGTACCACCTGTGGTACATTGGCACCTAGCAGGTGGTACGCGACCATCCTAGAAAAGTAGCAGGGGAGGGAATGAACTGAACCAGTGGCAGCACTGCACAAACCTGAGCGACAGACGGCTGGAGCTGCAGGGCTGTCAGGGCTCAGCGGAAGTGCCAGGATAAGCACCAGGCTGCAGCTGGAGCTCGGCACTGATCCTGGCGCTTCTGCTGAGCCCAGAACCACTGATCAGCTGGAATTTTGCACCATCTCCAGGGTCTTGTGATTTACATTCAGATGCTTGGCAACTGATTCATATTTATGACAGTCACAGTGTCCCAGGGTCATGTGAAGTGACCAAAACCTGCTCCAACCACTCAGCAGAGGAGTGGGGAATAAAAACCAAGCACCCCAACCCAACCCACCCCCGCTGCCAATCCTCAACAGAAATGCTCACAACAATGAAAACTTCGGACAGGAGGAAGAGCACCGCCAGGCTGGCAAGCAGGTATCTTGCTTGGCTGTGGCTTGGGGGGCACTTTTTTTCAGTGCCATTGTAACTTCGAACAGTCACAAAGTGAACCATTGTAAGTCAAGGACTACCTGTACTTTTTTTTTCCTTTTTTTTTTTTTGGTCATCAAGTTTTTGACACCTTGCTAGGCGACTGGTGGTACTCGGATGTTGCCATATCCTGAAAGTTGTACAATGGGTGAAAAAGTTGAAAGGTCCTGTGTTATACGAGCGAGTTTCAGCTCAATCACTTGCTGAATAAACTGATGCTCTTCCAGTAAATGGGATTTCTATGGAGAAAATATTTTTAAACAGGGCTGTACTATGCCCATTTCAGAAAAAAGTAACAGAAGCACAAAAAAACTCCTATCCCCAAAAACTTCCTTTATTCCTTTAGTACCTTTATAAAAAGAAAACAGAAAAACTGGTAATAATTGCAATAATGTGAGAGGGAAAGATTTCTTAAAGAATTCATTCAGAAACTAGACAAGGCCACTAGATGGGGAGGAGGGAGGAAGCTTGTACTAACATGGTCCCTGGCACTAAAGTTTAACAATACTACCCATATTCTGTTTATCTTCCCCCTCTCTCCCTTTCAGAATAGGGGGTTTATGTTGGAGATAATGTGATACTGCAGCAGAAACCTTCCTCAGATTTCAAACAGGTCGACTTGTCAAAGCTTTTTAAGAGAGCCAATTACATTAATTTTCCACAGCAGAGAAATACATATTTCATTTCCATCTCCCACTAGAGATGGGGCCCAGGGATTCTGTTTCTAGAGGCTCTTATCACTAAGTAACATTCATACCCCCAAAGGAACTTTTGGCAGTCACTGGTCCATTGATATAATTGAGCAAGCTATGCGCCGTTTGACACTGCCATAGCACTCTTCAATGATCCTATGCACTAAGCACTCAGAACAATGAAGCTTTAGAAGACTGCCACATTGTCAATAAATTTCAATTACACTAATTGCCAGGAGTTCAATGAATGCATTTTGAAAAAGTGGGGGAAAGGGCAAGAAGAGAAGAGGAGAGGAGAGGAGAGGAGAGGAGAGGAGAGGAGAGGAGAGGAGAGGAGAGGAGAGGAGAGGAGAAGAGAAGAGAAGAGAAGAGAAGAGAAGAGAAGAGAAGAGAAGAGAAGAGAAGAGAAGAGAAGAGAAGAGAAGAGAAGAGAAGAGAAGAGAAGAGAAGAGAAGAGAAGAGAAGAGAAGAGAAGACTACTGGGGAAATGAAAAAGGAAGCAATTTTAAAATCTGCTTGTTCCTTTCAACCTGGCTTGTTCCTTTTGTGCATATTATACAGATTTATGTATGTATGTATGTATGTATGTATGTATGTATGTATGTATGTATATTGCTCAAAAAAATAAAGGGAACACTTAGAACAACACAATGTACTGTATTTAACAGTAGGATGTCTTATCTTGTGTTCCCTTTATTTTTTTGAGCAGTATATATATACTTTGCTAGGCCCCAAACACAGGACAAATCTTATTGCCTGTTTCAGCCTAACCCAAGGCCATCCACAGGCTGTAGTCACAACAGTGACAGCTCATATTTGTGTAATTTTTTTTGGATTGCTAACAAAGAATTAAAGGGAGACTAATATGGCCATTTCAAACTCATTTTTTCTCATCAGTCAGCCATACCCTTCTGAGATTCGAACCTGGGCCGATTACACATTAGGCAATTGTTCTAACCTCTAGGCCACAGGCTCTTTCTTGCTTTGTTAGCTGAGAGGCAAGGGAGATATGTGTTAAGTGTTTGTTAAGTATTTTAGAATACCTTGCTAGGCCCCAAACACAGAGAAAGACAGAGACAGAGACAGACGGAAAGACAGAGAGAGACTAAACATGTGAATTAAAACAATGTATATAAGTTTGACTTTGCATCCCCACAAAATCCATTGACCCATTCAACCTGGCCACAGATTCAAAAAGCATGCGATAACATTTGAAACAGTTTCACGTGTTTTGACCATGGGAATCAATGGAGATATTTTTTTTTTAAAAAAAAAAAAAGCTTTTTAGGTGCCTGAATTCCCAATGGCCACTAGATGGCAGCAAAGAGCTACATCCCTTCCCAACCTCTAACATTTCCATCTAGTGGTTATTTGAATTTTTGTAGCCCAGCTTTCTAGCCCTAGCATCCTGGAAGTATGCTAATTGAAAAGGCTGCGAAAGAGAGATTACTAAGAGGTTGGTTCTGGGCAATCATTTTCTCATACAAAATAAACCCCTTCCAAATAAATTATCTACAGGGCATAACATTCTGATAGAAAATATTAAATTCTATTCAGTTCATTAATAGTTATTTTGAAGATTATATTTAAACTAATCATCTTCTAGACCTATGTTATTAATACTTAAATCCAACCTTACCCTCTCTAATATGCATTCTCCCAAGAGTTCAAAGCTTCAGCTTGTCACAGGTTTTTTGCATGGATTTTTTCTTCTTTGATCTTTGTTTGCAAAAACAAAAACACACCCAAAATCAAGAATTGCATTTACTGCATGCTGGATTGGGGGGGAGGGGGGGGAGGGAAGGGAAGGGAAGGGAGGGTTCACCCAGGAAAAATATCCTACCAGGGAAAATAGATAAATTTCTTTATTTGTGGCTGACAACACTGACATACTAAAAGTACAATATATTGATTTAGCAGAACAAACAAGCAATTATGACTCATGCACATATACTTACTCAGAATCAAAACCTCTCAAACCAGATTCAATTCTTCCTTTTCAGCAATTTTTCCTTTGCAGCATAGTATAGCATTCATTCCAAAACGTTAAAGGGCCCAAATGAGCAACCCCCATAATGCAATGATGAATGGATTTAGCAAGCCAGTCAAATAAGTCAAAATTACTTCATAACTGCAAAAGAGCCAACTAAACCAAAGTTATTGGAAGCCATTAGCTTGGAGGGGAAGGGAGAGAAGGGGTTGGCATGGGAAAGTAACATGAGTACCTTGATGAATTTGGGTTTGTACACGTGTACTCTTTGCATGCTCTGTTGTTGGTTGCAGAGCTTTACCTTTGAACATGAACACAAATCGACTGCATCTATTAAGGCATCCTCATTTTCATCATCCAAGAGCATAGAGTGTACAAACATATTTAAGCTTAGCATATTTTTTTGCACTTACATCTTGGCTAATGATTGTGCATGAACTGAAGCTCAGTAGTGCATAAATATATATAACACAATACTTGCTTTCCCACACAATGACCTACCCACATGAAATTCGGCTTCCACACAGGAGTTTCATCACAAGAAAACATGGTAGCAGCTACTCTTCCTGGAAGTCAGGCAATGGTTAGGGATAGGTTGATGTGTGATGATTGGTCCTCTTCTCCATGAGCTATGTGGTCTGTTTCAAGCCAGAGCATTAGCTCTATTTTTCATGTTTTAATGATATACACACATTCTGCATCTCCCTAGTATGAAACTGGAGAACCTTGGACCAAGTTATTTGGGGGATCACCTCCCTCCAGTTATATCTACCTCTACCCCATCTCATCAGGAACAGCAGGAATGGCATGTTATGGGTCTTGTCTATTATGGATCATTTGGCAGGATGCAGGAAGTGACTTGTCAGGGTTCCAACAGATGAAACTCTTCAAAAGAACTTTGAGGCATCTTAAAGAAACTTTTATTCGAGTAGCATAATATCGGCACTTACAAAATCGAAGCCAAAAACTGAATTCCCCTCCCCTGGGCACATAGTATCAAAACACAATTCCCTCCTCCAATTTACAGTCATAAATCACATTCCCCAATTAGCTTGAAGCCCGAGCTTCCTCTCCAGCTCTCCAGCCCACCAATTCTTTATCAGCTCTAATTTCAACAACCTTGATTCTCATGCTAGGTTCAGTGTTGTTATGTCTAGCTGGACTGTCATTCACATCCCCCCTCCCCAGCATCATCTAACTCTAAAAACGAAAAGAAGAAAATGGCTACATTTCCAACTGTTGTCAATGCAAAAACATCTAATGTTAGCAGCATTGACAGTGACTCTTTTCTGCCGTAGTGCCTGTCCTTTGGAATAACATTCCCCTGGAACTTAAATCAGCCTTTAGGAAACCCCTGAAGCAGAATTTCTCAACCATGACCTCTTGAAGATCTGTGGACTTCAATTCCCAGAATTTCCCCAGCCACACATCTTCAAGTGGCCAAGACTGGAAACACTGCCCTGAAGAACTAGTTCTGCTGCTGGGTGGTCCCGAATTAGTGGGAAGCTTTTGTTAAGCTGGGCACAAGGACAGACTTTATCCATTGACTATGGTTTGTTTGTTTGTTTGTTTGAAAGTGGTTACTGGTATTTTATATGTTTGTATATTAGTCTTATTAGATTGTTTTTTTAACTGTTGTCAGCTGTAATTTATTTAGGTGAGATGGGTGGTTGTATAATTCAAAAGCTAACAAACTGAAGAGAGTCCAGACCACATTCCAAAGCAGTAACGCTTTGCATCTTGATGACACAAAACTGATTTTGTCATTTGCTCTCCTTGACTACGCCTATGGACCCTTCTGTGTGTAGGGATATCATTTGGAAATTATTACTCAAGCAAGCTACACCATACTCAGCCCTTGCTAGAGCTTAATATTTCAGTGATAGACACGGATGTACACATGACTGAAATAAATGAGCTTCAGTTGGGAAATGGCACATCCTGTCATCATAATAATGTCAAAAACATCTGTGACATTGAAAAGGCTAAAAATAAGTCAGCAGAGCTGGAGGAGTAACTGATTACATTAAGGGAAACAGGATTATTCTCAGATAATGTGAAAAGCAGATAAATCTACTGTGGGAAGTGATGTGGTCAAAGGAGCTGAAAATTAGTATCTCCCTGGAGTGCTATTCCTACATTTACATGCAAGAATCAGGGAACAGCAACTTTCTCAAAGCCACTCAGGAAAACACATGAAGTTTTGGAATGAGAACCTGGATTCTGATGGAGCATGGTTTTCCAATCTGGGGTCTTTTAGACATGCTTGCACTTCAGTTCTCATCAACCCCAGCAAGCCAATCCAGAGGCAAGCAGTCTACATAGCCAAATGTCCCCTAGGAATGTAACTATATTCAGTTGGCACCAGCAGATTCTCCAGTTAGCAGAAATGTTTGGAATTTGGACTTTCAAGAGGAGGAAAATGGGACTCATCTGCCTTAGAACACTCTTAAAGGGCCCTTTTTGATGTCTTTGGAGATGATAGCTGAAAACTCACAATAGGTTCGTGCCATTTTGATAGGGGACACATATAGTCATTTGAGCTAATAATCTGCATATCTAAAAACAGCTATTGAAGGCCTTAATTCAGGGGTCTTCAAACTTGGCCCTTTTATGACTTGTGGAGTTCAACTCCCAAAATTCTGGGAGTTGAAGTCCACAAGTCATAAAAGGGCCAAGTTTGAAGACCCCTGCCTTAAGGCATATAATACCAAAGTTTAGCAACCAAATCTCCCATTTTGGTTTAATAATTTAAAATTAAATGAGAATGGGATGGAAGAGGAAGCCCAAAGTGGATCTGACTTGAGATACTATGAGAATGAAATTTCATCTTTGCAAATTAATTATTTTACTGTTTAAAATCTCTTGTCCACAATTGTCACTCGCCTGTCCCTTCCTAATAGAATCTCATCTATGCAACATCCCATGATATAGCAATTTTTCATGAGAAGCAAGCAAGAAAGAGGCATTTGCAGCACACCTGAGGGTACCATGAAAATCAAAGATGAGTAAACTCACTTTGGCAGAGTTCAAAATCAATTTATTGTATTGACTTACTTAGAAAGCATTTAGGACCTCTCCAATTTTGTAATGCTGGCAAATGTAAATACTGATGAATATGGAGATATGCTTTTTTGTGCTGCCTGGAAAATATAAAATCCTGTACTAGGGATGCCCAAGGAAGATGATCCTTACAATAGAGATTAATAAGATAATTTAAAAATGTTGTCAGAGCTTATGTGCCAGGTAATGATTCACTCTGATTTTTGCAATGATGCTTCTTAGCTCATAGGTAAGTAATATACACAGACAAAGAAAATAAGTTTAGGAATAGTTACTTATTCATACATTTTAAAATGTTATTCAGGATAACACTGGAAATAAAGAACATGAATGTGATATAGACTAGAAACAGTTTAAACCTTCCACCCTTGTCCGTCACCAATTGTAGCTAAATGTCACCTGAAAAGTCACTCCCCCAGAGAAAGTTCAGGCTAATGGACAAAAATAACACATGAACAATGATAGCAAAATAAATAAATAAATAAATAAAGGTCCACCAAACCAAGGTGGCTCATGACACAGATGGATTGCCTCGTCCCCAACTAACGCAGCAGTCGCACTGGCTAGCATTAAGGGTCACAAAGCAGATCTTGTAGCTGAGGAAGTTGCACAAGAATCTTTGACCGTCATCCATGAGGTCAGTCTAATACATCTTTTTTTTTGTCTTTATCTGCCTTCAGAGCAGCCCGGTCTGCCTGAGCACACACATGAAAGAGTCATGTTTTATTTTTTGATTTGGAAGATGAATCTCTGGAAGAAATCATGTTCAATTAGCAGTGTAGCCAAGCAATATCTTGCTTGGCAAAGGAGCATCTCCAGATCTGGAAATGACAAACAACTGTATTTTTTTCTAAGACATTTAGGAATTGCAATAGTTTTGCTGCCTGTGGCCATAAAAGCAGGCTGAGTCCCAGTCCTCTACCACAAAATTAAAATGTACTGTCAGAAGAAAGCATCTACAACAGATGCAGGGACAGAGATCTGAGTGCCAAAAGACTGCAGCATTATTGGCAATTTTTTTATTGCTCAGGCTTAGTATGAGACTGGATAAGTGAGACATATTTTTTCCTTTTCATCTGATGTTTATTGGCATTTAGGAACACTTATTTTGGGAATAGGCCACAGTGAATGTTTGCATTCATCTGTTTATTTAATAAAGAACAATTCAAAAGAGGTATGATTAAAATACTGTTCAAACTCTGAGAGAATCTGATTGGTCCCTTGCCAAAATGTAGGGGGGGAAATGGTAAGTTGAGGAATTACATTCATCATTATTTGAAATGTCACTGAAACATTTGTAATTCCAAGAACCGTTACATTAAAAAGGGAAACAAAATGCCTGATGGCAAATAAGGAGTTTCTGCCATTTCTTGTCATCATTTATTAGCAATTGGCAATAGCTACAATCAATGCACCATGTTGACCAACACAACCAATAATAAAATCAAATTTCAGAAAAGTATACTAAACTTTGCTGCATTTATTTGCCAGACGTGCATTGCTCTAAAACTTTTTCTGCATTCTATGTCCCAACTATATCATTATTACAGTTGCAATATTACTCTTATTAACACCTTTACAAAAGATCCTGGGAGTAATTTGCATACATTCAAGGTAGGTCAATTTCAGTGGGAAAATCTTCACCCTAAAGCTTCATTCAACACAGAAACACTTAAGTGGATCATTTAAAAATCTAGCATGTTCTAATGATATCTGACTTTAAAATACCCAGAATTATCCTTAGATTCGCTTACCTTCACTCAGTCAGCTGTTGGTATACAAGGCCAGAAGACGATATCTTTTGACTGTCTGCAGTGCTTTTGTTGTAAAAGAAAAAGGTGCCGGAACTCACATATGTCATACAACCCGCCTTGCTTACCCTACAAGGTTCCATCCAAAAAAGGTGCCGGAACTCCGTTCTGAGCGTTCTATGAGAAAAAAAGCCCTGGCTGTCTGAATTGAAAGATAAGCTCAGAGAAATGCTTCTGTAGCTAGTCCTTCTCTCTTTGGTGCAGGGCATGCCAAAATGGGCAGAAAATCTCTGAGAAAGCTGAGGCTTCCCCCAACTCACCTGTAGTATTGCTGACCCTGCTGGACCAACATAGATTTTGTATATTTTTTGTCACAGGTAAAAGAAGGAATGGGTGTCAATTTGCCAAGATGACTGTTTGAGGATCCCATAATCATCTTCCACTTCATCTCGGGGGAAAGTAAATTATCCAGGTGAAGCAGCAGCAGACTCCGTCATTGATCTTGGAAATTAGGAATCTGAAAAAAACATAACACGAAAGGAAAAAAGGATGGGGAGGGAAGAGAAAAGAGAAGAATAGATGTAAAGTTTTAAGATTAAATGGAAGCTCTTGCAGTCACCATCTTGAATAGAAAACAGGCATGCAGATCATTTAAGAAAGTAATTTACTTCAGCAGAATTCCCCTCTAAATTTAGTCTTTGCAGCAACTGTCCATTGTCTCAAGTATACCAGGAGAGCTGAATCATTGAACTGAATTGTTTGGCTTTAAAAAAAAATATCAATTCAGTGTTATTATTATTTTTAAAAAACAAAGTATCCAACCTGATTTGACAATTCAGTGTGAAATCCCTGCTCCAATGCTGAAAGTCAATTTGATTTGGAGTGTCAGTTAAATTATATTGAATCCAATCTCCAAATCAAAGCTTCAGTCAGCCCTTGTGAAAAAAAAAGAAGTCTGACTTAGGTTTTGTTGTGTGTTTTTCTTTCCAGCCAAAAAGAACCTTGGAGGCAGAGAACAAAGAGCTCTTTGATCCTTTCCCTTTTCTGCCATTTTTCCTACTTAAAAGCCTCCCTCAGTGGGCTGCTTTTCCCTTGCAGAAGAAACTATATAGTGTCATCGTGTCCCCCTTCCATTGAGAAGAACACAGCTTAGAAGAGACAAGGTGAAGCAGACAAATGTCAGGAGGAGAAAAGGCCAAACAATTCTTTTCTTGCCATCCATCTTCTCATGAATGTACTTTTCATATCTGATGTTTAGATTCAGGTATGTATAGGAGAAAGAGTTTCTCCTGGATAACATCTCAGCTTAGAACTAAATCAGTGGCATTAAATGTAAGCAGCAAATTCTCTTTGAAGATACTACCATTTTAATCTTCCCCTGAAAACATGGCTGGTTAAGCAAGGCTTTCTCCCAGCTTTAGCACCACCTCTCATTTACAGAGAGAAATATAATCTAATGAAAGAAAGTGCCTCTGATATTTATAGCATCACCTGCATCACTGGGGAGCTGCAGATGGTCTCTATAATTAAAGAAATGGGTCAGAAACACTTTCAGAGCCAAAAACATGCCCAGCATGCAGACTGGAGTGAATGTATTGCCCTCCATGATGTTACGTCCAAAGGCTCTTTAAAAAAAAAAGATCTACATTTTTACTTTCCAAGTTGATTTTGCCCTCATTCAACTACTTGTTCTCTTATCACTGCTCTTAATTACATTACCAAGCCTACAAACAGGGTATTTTATATGACTCTCACTACATAATTAGTACCCATTTGACACCATAACCACCGAGTCTCTTAATGGTAGCAAAAGTAGCTGTTATAGAGCAATTTTCTTCCCAGAGTAACAGGTCTCAACTTCCAAGTAGTTTTTCTCTAAAAGAATATAGAAGAGGTAGATTAAATGTCTGGATTATTTTTGAAGGCTTTCATTGCAAAATATGACTTAGGCCTTGATTTTCATGTGTACAGAAAAGGTGATTATTAGGGCAACTTTCAGCCATGTTTATGTCCATCATCTATGTTGGCATAGTTAACTTCATGCTCATTGTTATGTATTGATGTAAATGGCTTGGAAACCGTGAATAATAGTTAACTGCTGTGTCTGTTAAAACTCCAGACTTCTTGTCTCCAGAGTTGTTAGCTTGTGTTTTATGCAAGAAAGACTGCTTTAATTCCATTGGCTGACACCTATCGGTGGTCCGTATAAATAGAACTTAATAAACATGTTGCTATTTTCACTAATCACCTCTGTTGTGTAGTGAGTTCTTCGCGCAGGAAAGGAGACGAGGCAAGTGAGTTCAACAAAGCTCATGGTTTATTGCTTGCAGGATCTGAACTGAGAATTGGGCTGTAGCTTGCCGCAATTTATAGCCTGGCCCCTAGGTGGCAGCCAATAGGTTTAAAGAAACCCATTGCCACCTAGGGGCAGCCAACAGCAGCACTGGAGACCTGGAGTCTGGGTTGCTGGAGAGACGTTAGCTGCTCCAGCTTACCACGTAGTGTTACAATTGAGCCCAATACATAACACCCCTCCCCTCTTAGATCAGACAAACATCATAGCAATAATTGGCAAATAGTACAAGTTACAAGACTCAACATCATAGCAACTCTTGTAAAACAGTACAAGTTACATTAGAGCATCAGTTAGCCAGAATGAACAGAATGAATAGGCTTCCATTATAGCAAACAAGACAGTTAACATCATAGCTCCAATACTGTTTCAGTACAGTGACAAATTACAATACATACAACTTAATAGTTCCTTTATTTTACAACATAATCAGCTAGATGAGAAGGGGGCTTGTGTGCCCTTTGTGGAACGCCTTGGGGTTCCAGTCACTTTCTGGTCTACCAGCTTACCCACCAGGCCAGGTAGACCAATGTCTCTAGATGCACTTGAGTCAAAGGAATTAAATGCTCTCTGGCTGGCCTCTCCAGGTTGGTCCACCCCAGAGTCATACTGATCAGCAGAGTTGGCACAGCGGTTGTTAAAGTCTGGTTGGCTTGCTCCTTCAGGGGATCCATGTTGCACTGCTGGACTCCCCTCCTCTATGCCCAGTTCCTCATTGCTTAAGAAGGAAGAGTCTTGAGAGTCCATGTATGGGCTGGCTTGGCTACCAGCTTGGGGACTTTGGGAGGGACTTATGATGCAGTCCTCACTTAGTAGCCATTCTGGAAACCATTTTCTGAGTTGATCAATGTGGCGTCAGACAACTCGCCCTCCCTCCAGCCCCACTTCATAAGAAAGGGGACCAGATGATTTGGTAAATTTACCAGGAAACCATAGATTCCCATGTCCATAGTTTCTGGCCCATACCCAATCGCCCACTTGCAGCCCCCTTGGGGGTTTTGGTCGAGAGGCTTTTGCTGCTACTCTATCTGGATGCAACCTGTCCAGTTTAGTGATCAGTCGCCTCCCCAATGAAGTTCTGCAGGACTTTTGCCTGTAGCAGTGCAGGGCATAGAATGTTGGTAGAGTAAAAAAATCTACCAGTCTGTGATGCCAGTCACCTGTTATGATGCATTTGAGTGATTCCTTCGTGGTCCTCACCATTCATTCAGCTTGACCATTAGAAGACGGGTAAAAAGGGGCAGACATTGCATGTCTGATAAGATTTGCTCTTAGGAAGGCCTGAAATTCAGCAGCAGTGAATTGGGCCCCATTGTCTGAAACTAAGACATCTGGCAACCCATGTGTGGCAAAGAGCTTTCTCAGCACCTGGATGGTCCTAGCAGTAATCATGTTTGCAACTGGGATTACTTCCAGCCATTTGGAGTGGCAGTCCACCACTATGAGGAAGAGCTGTCCCTGAAAGGGCCCAGCATAGTCTATGTGAATTCTAGACCAGGGAGTGTGCATTACTTCCCACCTGTGAACTGGGATGTGTGGCATCTCAGGCCTAGATTGTTAGCATGTATAACAACCATGTACCTGTGTCTCAATGTCCTTGTCAAGGCCAGGCCACCAAAGGTAGCTTCTTGCTAAAGCTTTCATTCTGACAATGTCTGGATGGCCCTCATATAATGACTGTAAAACCCTGTCTCTCAGTGAAGAGAGGATTATGACTCTGTTTCCCCATAGGATGCACCCCTTGTGAGCTGATATCTCATGTCTTCTAACAAAATAACTCTGAAACTCAGAGCCTGGGCTATTAGCTAACCACCCCATGTGCACCCATGAAAACACTCTACTAACTGTTCTATCTGTAGCTGTTTCTGCAGCAATGTCCCCAGCATGGAGGGGAAATACTGGTAGGTCCTGAATGGACAGAATTCTGGCTGCAGGGGCTGGGTCTGGTTCCATTAGTGGCAGTGGAAGTCTGCTGAGGTCATCAGCATGGCCCATTTCTTTACCAGGTTTGTGAACCAAGTTAAACGTGTATGCAGATAAGAAAATAGACCATCTCAACATTCTTGGGGAAAGTATGTGGGGGGTTTGTTTGTCTGTTGTGAAGAGTCCCAACAGTGGTTTGTGGTCTGTAAAGACCGTGAAGTCCCTGCCATATAAATAGTCATGGATTTTTTTTTATTCCAGCTACAATGGCTAGTGCCCTGAGCCTGCTGGCTAACACTTCTGTAGATTCTCCAGCAATAAGTACATCATCAAAATAAGGGCAAACACTCTGAATGCCTTTAAGTGTGCATTCCATGATTCCCTGAAAAATGCCTGAAGCAACGCTAACTCCAAATTATAAACGCTTTACTTTGAAAGCCCCCCTGTGAGTCACGATCTTTTGAGCTGTGGCTGTGGCCTCATCAACTGGCAGCTGGTGATAGGCCTGTGCTAAATCTAATTTAGCAAAAATAGTGTCCCCTTGCAAAGAAGCTAAAATGTGGTTCACCACTGGAATAGGGTAAGCGTGTTGTTTAAGGGCTTTGTTAATTGTACATTTATAGTCTGCACATATTCTGATTTCTCCGTTGGCCTTAAGTGGAGTGACTGTAGGAGTTTCCCACTCCCCATCATCAACTGGTTGTAAAATGCCCTGTTCTACAAGCTTGTCTATTTCTGAGTCAATTTTATGTTTGAGGGCAAAAGGGACCCTTCAAGTCTTAACCCTAATGGGAACTATGTTGGGAACTAGCTTGAATCAGATAGGCGGGCCTGTGTAAGTTCCTAGGGCTGAATCAAAAACGTCTGCAAAGTCCTCACAAACTGACAAAAGGTTTGCAGCTTGTGTCCGGTTCATACCAGTTATTTGAATGCCTAAAGCATCAAACCAATCGAGTCCTATGAGACTCGTTCTCTGCCCCCCTACTACTATGACATCCAGGTGCCCATAAAACCCCTTAAATTTTACGGCCAAGGTGGCTTCCCCCTTGGGTGTTTTGACTTGAGTGTTTTGAAAGTCAGTTAAAATTATGTCGGAGGGCCTTAGGTTGGCCCATTTTCTACCGTGACTGCACACGAAATTGAAGGTGTCCAGGGAAATAATGGAGAGACAGCAGAGCCAGAGTCCAACTCCATTTTACAAGGGACTCCTTGTAGCTCTACCTGCAGTTTGAGTTTAGGTTTGAGGGGGCATCGGGGCCCGGTGCAGCATATACTTCTACAGCTTCTACAAAACCCCACACTAAACAGACCCTGGGCCCCAGTACTTCTCCTGGTCAGATCTTCCAACTGGTGTTTGGGTGGCTGGTCCCTCTGGCGAGCTCTGCAAACCGCTGCGATGTGGTCTGTTTTGCCGCAGGCCCTGCATGTAGCTGACCGGAATCTGCAATCAGTGCATTGGTGGTTGCCACCGTAACCTTTACATCTAGGTAAGAGAACTGCCTTGTAAGTGTTCTCTTGCTGTTTGCTGCTGTGGTGCTGTGTGTTGGGTTGCTTGTGAAGCTTGTTGACTTCAGGATCTTCTTCCTCCGAAGATTCCTCTGAGAGTTTGGCGTCCTCATGGTGGATTGTTTCATCTTGTTTCATCATTTTGGCGGGCTGGACTGTTTGGACTGCACCCCCAGTGGCTTTGTCTGCCATTACTTCATCTTGGGCTTCGATGAAGGTTAAATTCGGTGTGGCAAAAAGTCTTTGCTGGAGCATTTGGTTTGCATGACACATTTGCATGATGGTGTGACCTCATGTGTAGGTTGTTTCACCATTATTGTTGTGTTGGCATCATTTGGGCATAATGTCTCATAAATTCCAAGCAAAATTATTTTAAGCATAACTTGTGACTCCAAGTCAAATATACAAGATTTTACTACCATATCTTTGTTGTTGTCTGGAAAGGACTTAAATATGGGGAAAGGGGTTGGGAAGAAGATGCTGCAGCTCTTCTCCATGTTGTTTTATATTGTTTTGGATAGCAGAACTAAAATCAAAGTTGGGAATTCCAAGGCATATATTTGATTAAATATTTTTTTAAAATCATAATAAACTTTCAGAATAGCTTGTTTCTGACATCTGGGAAGCAGCAGGGTGGCTTTGCATGAGTTCTATAGTCTGTTCCAACTCTATTATTCTAAGGGGGAATATTAACCAGGGTTGGTTTGGGAAACTGCCCAGAAATTCTAGGCTTCCTATTTCCCCAAGTATGCACAAAGATAGAAATGTAACAAAATCCTTCAAATGCAAAATTAAAAAATCCGTTCAGTCCCTCTCTACTTTGAAAGAATACTGGGCCCAGGTTGAGTAAGGTTAAATGAACATATGGCAATGTAATGCCCTACATAATATCTAGGAAAGCTTCAGAATTAATTTTAATTATTTGCAACACTGACCAAACCTACTATAATCACAACATTATGAATGATTATGTTATTGCCTCCATGTGCTGTGCTCACTATGCATGTGTGTGCACACAAGCACACATATATCTAGTTGGTGGATCCAGTGTGGTGTAGTAGTTAAGATGCTGGACTAGGAATAGGGAGGCCCAGATTCCACTCCTGCCTCCATCTCAAAGTCCAACTAGTGACCTTGGGCCAAACACTCTCTTTCAATCCTAGATTTAAAAACATATATCTACTCACTTACGCTGAATTGGCATACTGGATTACAGTCTATAACCTTCAGTGAGGAGGACTTTATTCTCCAGTTGATTTATATGGGCCATAATAATACTATGTCAGATGTAGGACATGGAAAACAGTTTTGGAGTAAGGCTGACTTCCAGAAAAACCAGTAATTCAACAGAGTTCTTCTATCTTGGGCAGCCAAGATCCCCATCCTTGGCACACCACACTTAGATTAGAATGCCACCCGCTGGTTCTCTGGTGTGGCAGAAAACAATAGAAATGTGAGCATTTTAGATTTTCTTGGCTTAAAACCTAATATTTCAGGATGAGCATCCCAAGACACTTAGCCTTCCCATTGATTACCTCTTGCTGTGATACTGTAACTGTGAAATTTTCTTATCTCACAAAGGAAGAGAAATATTTTTTCTAATAGCCTTAATGGGGATTTTGAGGTTTTGGCTACTGGCCAAGGGAAATTTTAAAATGAAGGTTCTCTATACACAGTGTTTTCCATCTCTCTCTCTGTCTCTCTGTCTCTGTCTTGCTCTCTCTGTCTCTCTGTCTGTCTGTCTCTGTCTCTCTGTGTGTGTGTGTGTGTGTGTGTGTGTGTGTGTGTGTGTGTAAAAGAGGAAGAAAAGGGGAGAGAAAGTCTTTTATTGTCCAATAAGTTTCAAAAATGATATATTAATTGAACTGTCCTCCATAATGGTGCACTTCACAACAGCTTTGCTGACATCGGTCAGTGGAAATGAAAACTAATTATCCTTCAAAGAAAGAAATCTGAACGTTGTTGTAAGATTATGTCCTCTTTAATAAACTTTGAAAATAAATGGAAAATATGGCTGCTACAGAACTTCTATTTTTTTTATTCTATTTTTTTTTTATTTGAAGTCCGAAATTCTACTGAAATCAAAGATAGTATTCAGATATAGGGTGCTCCCAAATCCTTTTCCAACATATCAGTGAAAGAATGGTTAACCTTTACAAAGACAGTAACAATGCTTTAAAATCTCACTGGGAAATCATTCCAAAACAAAAGATTCCAGATTCAGGTTCTTTAATCTCAGAGTAAATGGGTATCCCATTTATTTTCTAGGCTAAGGGTAAACGGCCTTGGGATGCCCTGGTAAAAAAAAAAAGACAAGCCATTTTACTATGATCTACTAAGGTAGATTTTGCCATAGGAAGTATGGCTGAGATTTCAATGAAATATGGAAGGATCCCTCTTTCTCAGCTGGAAAAGTTTGTAAAACTCAGTATGTGTTTCAGAACAATTTATAGAACTCACCAATCTTTTTTTTTTTGAAAAAGTTGTGCTTAAAATTAAAACTAAATTGTGTTCAAATAAGCAACATATATGAGAAGCTATACAGAAAAAAGGGCATCTTACAGGCAGCATTGCATATGAAAGTATAAATTATCATTGTATTAAATATAAAATTACAACAAATGGGCACTAAAGTAATTCAACAGCAACTGTAGGTTTTTCTGGGTCAGTCTTCAATAAAATACGTCACAGAAAAAATAGATTGGGTAAAATTACATGCATGTTCATGCAAACACAAAGTGAATTTACCATTGGTCCACACATCTATAGGAGAAATGTTTGACTGTTCCTACAGCTGGATCCTAAACCAAGCTATTGCCACACATTATAGGTTTTTTTTATGCTTTGAATGTTATTTGGAATAAGTGCTTTTGACCTCAGGCAAGCATGAGCCCGAAGTTCATTGTTATTCATTAAAGCAGCCATGTCTTTGTTCAGCCATACATAGAAGCCTGAACAAAGATACAAATGTTTAAGAATCCTATTAATTTCAAAGAATCAACACCTTAAAGCAGTAACATCTTTTTTGGACTCGCACAGAATTGGGATGCTTTAATGAATAACAGAGAGCTGCTCAGCTTACATGAGATCCAAATACTTCTTCCAAATTATTTTCACAGCCATTCTGGACACGACCCTTTTCTCTTTGTTGTTGACATCGCGAGAGGCTGTTTCTTCTGTTCCACAGTCATCTATCTACCATCCACAAAATTGCTTCAAAGCCAGAGGCTTTTATCAGAATACTAACTGATCTCCTCTGCCCCACTGGTACAACAATCTTTCTTTTAGCTAGTTTCCCAAGGAAGTGCATATCTTTTGCCAAGGTTAATGATGTGTAGATCAGTTCAAATCCAGACAGTGTCAGTATCCATGCATACAAATGCAAAAGGTTATTTGCTGCTCAGCCATATTCATATACATATGAAGGGGCACTTCTGTTTTCCAAACAGCAGAGACCCTTCATATGTAAAGACCCTTTCTGTTTTGTTTTGATCAAACTGCTCCTGAAATACTGTGTTTGCATCTTTATATATTTCTCCATTTAGGCCACTTATTATCATGTCACTTATGTTCTCAACCTCCTCTATTTTGTCAATATATTTTGTCAATCTTTAGGAGGAAAATGACTTGTGTTGATCTCGATCCTCTTCATCTCTTGGTGTACCCTAGGACTGCATTTGCTTCCCCCAATCCATTTTTTTAGCTCTATTACTCTGTACAATAGATTCAAATTCAGCTTGTGTTCCACCAAGACCCACCTGTTTTACATGTACCATTGGCCAATATGGCTACAGCTATTGTGTTTGATTTTTCTTACCCAAATATAGCGACTCCCGCTTGTCAAGATTCTACTGAATCTTGAAACTCTCCTCTGAAGGATCTACTATCTTCTCTTTGTTGTTGTAAATTTAATAATCATAATTTAATCCTTTGTCAGGGCCTTCACAGCAAGGAAGCAAGAATTATACAGAGTTCAGTAAGAGGCTTTTAAAGGCAGGATTGGGGCATAAGGCAAAATGGACAAATGGACTATACAATAATCTGTTTCAGAGTTCAATGAATGGTCATTAAATAAAACTTTTATGTACTGAGTCAAGTTCTCTGGTCTGTAGTTACCCATCATGTCTTAACAATGATAGAAAGAAGCTCTAACATAATAACTGAAGACTGTCTGACACATGATCACTATGATTTCCATTCATTTTAAACCAAGTTTGTACTGTAAAGGGTTCGTGTAAGACCCTTGTTAATTCTGGGGAAATTATCCAAGCCTTATGCGTAAAACATATTGGTGAGCAACACTACTGGGCCTGAGTAAGCAATAGCTGAGAGCAGAAAGGTTATTGAGTATAGTTCAAAGTAGAAGAGAGGACAAAGGAAATAGAGATGATCAAAAAGAAGGATTATGGCAGATGGGTTGTATCTTTCAGAAGTACTGGAAGAGTGAGGAAGGAAAAAGGCAAAAGTGCAAAGGTGAACAAAGAAAATAGCTGTTACAAAAGAAGGGGATAGATTTTTGGAAATGGAAGGAAGGTGGGAGAAGGTGAGTTGATCAATGAAAGGAGCTTGTATGGAATACAATATAGGATAACTGGTTTATAGAACAAACCATTTTTTATTTTTATTTTATTTTAATTCCATTTAAATTCCTTGGTGGAGCAGTGGGCTAATGCCTCCTTAAGTAACACCAGCTGCCTGAAATTAGTGCAGGTTCGAGTCCCACCAGGCTCAAGGTTGACTCAGCCTTCCATCCTTCCGAGGTAGGTAAAATGAGGACCCAGATTGTTGGGGGCAATTAAGCTGACTTTGTAATAATGCCGCTTGGGGTGTGTGTGTGAAAGCCCTAATACGCAGGCATATACATAGAATGAAGGCTACTGCTAAGCTTGTAAGCCGCCCTGAGTCTTCAGAGAAGGGCGGGATATAAATGGAATTAAAAAAAAAATATCCCGCCCTTCTCCGAAGACTCAGGGCGGCTTACAAGCTTAGCAGTAGCCTTCATTCTATGTATATGCCTGCTTATTAGGGCTTTCACACACACCCCAAGCGGCATTATTACAAAGTCATCTTAATTGCCCCCAACAATCTGGGTCCTCATTTTACCTACCTCGGAAGGATGGAAGGCTGAGTCAACCTTGAGCCTGGTGGGACTCGAACCTGCACTAACCATAACGTATAAGACACTTGTGCTGTGTTTTCAAAGTGAAAAGACAAAGCATTTTATTGACATTTCTGAAAGTGAAGCAAATAAAAACTGTCCGATCTATCGTTATAGAACCATTCTGGTCCACTGATTATATCTATAGTGAAGACACCCACTACAACAAACAACACATCTGAAAATCCAGATGGTTGGCTTCAAATATAGGCAAGGTATTGCAAGACAGAATGTGAACTGTTAGTTGTTAAAATAGAAGCTAATGTTTAGTGACAGTGGATGTTCACATTTTCATGGTTTGAAATGAAATTTCAAATCAGCAATGAAGCTATTCCCATATATCTAGTGGTCAGATTTTCCCCCCAATACATTGAAAGTCTAAAGAATTTCAGCAAGCATTTTTAGGTAAAATCACATCCACTATTGAGCATACATTTAAAAATAATACCTAATAGGGGGTGTTTTTGTCACCCTCTAATACTAAGTTATATAAAAATAACTATGAAAAACTATGGGGGAAAATTCAAAAAGAAATGGAGAGTTGGGAAAAATTGCAATTGTCTTTGTTGGGAAGAATCGCAGCAGTGAAAATGAATGTCCTGCCTAAATTTTTATTCTTATTTCAAATGATACCGGTTCTTAAGAAAGATTCTAATTTGGAAGAATGGCAACGGGGTATCAATAAATTTGTTTGGGCAGGGAAAAGGCCACGAGTTAAACTTAAGATTATGCAGGATACTCGTGAAAGAGGTGGTCTTAAAATGCCCAATCTTAAATTATATTATGAAGCTGCTGCGTTAGCAGGGATAAGTGATTGGATTAATTTGACACAAGAGAGATTATTAAATCTTGAGGGCCACGACTTGTTATTTGGCTGGCATGCATATTTGTTGTATGATAAGAAGGTAGATAATGTGTTTAAAGTGCATATTTTAAGACAGGCATTGTTGAGAGTTTGGAAGAAGTATAGATACAAGTTAGACTGTAAGATACCATTGTGGGCAATTCCAAAACACGCAATAGAAAACATAAATGTTGGTTTCAAACATGACGTGACCACGTATAAGGAGATTTTAAGCTTGGAAAGAAGTGTATGGTGTTTAAAATCGTATAATTTCTTGCGAGATGAGAAGATTGTTCAAACCTGGTTTCAATATACTCAATTACGGGCCAGGTGGAAAGAAGATCAGAAAACTGGTTTTGCAATGACTGATGAAAATTTGATAAAGCAAATTAGAAATCAGGGTTCAGCACATATCAAACGGATATATCTTGCATTGATAGAAATTGATTCAGAAACAGAACTGGTTAAAGACTGTATGATAAAATGGGCCCAGAACATCCAAGAAGTTATTACAATGGATACGTGGGAAAAGATCTGGGTGAGGAACGTAAAATTTACACAAGCTCAAAACTTAAGAGAGAACTTTTATAAAATGTTTTATAGATGGCATTTAGATCCTAAAAAGCTTGCAAGTATGTATCCGAACTATCAGCCAAAATGCTGGAGGTGTGGTGGTGAAGATGCAACATATTTTCACATATGGTGGACTTGTAAAAAGGTCAAGGCTTTTTGGATAAAAATTTGGTGGAATATGCAGAAGATTTTCAAGCAAAAGATAAAGTTTTGTCCGCAATTCTTTTTGTTGGGTATAATTACAGATGCTACTGTTGTGGACACTAAGTTGATGTTAAATTTAGTTACAGCAGCAAGACTTTTAATAGGTCAGTATTGGAAGAAGGAGGAACTGCCGACTATAGAAGAATGGACTTTAAAGGTTTCTGACCTGGCAGAAATGGCAAAGATTTCGGCTTATTTGAAAGGTCATTCGCAAGAACGTTATATTATGGAGTGGAAAAAATGGATTGAATATATCCAGAAGAAATACGGGACTAAAAAGTTTCATTTAGCATTTGAATAAGTCTTCCTTTCTATTTTCTTTTTTTTCTCTCTATATGAAATATTAGTATTGTTTGTAGTTATCTTATATGAGCTAGAGAGTGATAGATTTAAGAATTTATTGTTGGTAGCATATGGATGTTTATGATTCTTCTTTGTTTTTATACCCTGTACTTAGCTCTGGGAAGTCGGGGGGGGGAGGGGGGAAAGGGGGTGGAGGGGTAGGGAGGGATAGGTAGGGGAGGGGGAGGGGGGATTGTTAAAGATAAAATGTATTTTAAAACTTCAATAAAAATAATAATAATAATAATAATAATAATAATAATAATAATTAATAATAATAATAATAATAATAATAATAATAATAATAATAATAATAATAATAATAATCTAGATCTAATACCCAGATCAAAAAGTAATTGCCTTTAACTGACAGCATTAAAAGAAAATGCATGGATAATGATTCATATTTTAATGTAGTCTGGCAAAGCAAATGGATCTATATCTGATATTGATGCAGGTCACAAATTTCAAAGAACAAAAATAGCATCAGCAGTAGTCTCCATTTACATTCTTTGGCAACTCAAATTGTTGAAATAAGAAAAAAGCAAAGGTATGCATCACCAATGATGAAGAATCAGCTAAGCCTTTTAAAGTTTTCATTTCACATATGAATTATGTTTTGCATTTTGTAGAATAATTGTTCTTAACTCATACAACAACCTACATTTTGCAAGTGAGAGCCCCTTGTTAACAAATTGGTAGGAACCCCTTGCAATCTAAATTATATTTATTACTGTTCTCTTTGTCTCACCAGTAAAAGAAAATGCATTGCCATTGGTTCTGCATCTTTCAGCATTTTACTCGGAAACTGTAGTCAGTGAAATGGAGCAAAGGTAGAGAAACAAGTAAGCACACTATAAGCACATATCATGTCATCTAGTTAACGATATTCCTTTTAATACATGGCAAGTAACCATGGGATTCTGTTCCAGAAGACAATGCCACTTTCTTTTAAAAGTGTATATTGGATTTAGAAACAGAATCTTACTTCATAATTGATTAAATGAAACATATAGGCAAATTTTTTATCTATGGTAGGTTTTCTGCCTCCTATAGACTGGATTTCAAAAATATGGGTGGCCCTTTTATATCCTGAAAGGAACAAGTCTAGCATTGTTCCACTTACAGCTAAACCCATCATCAGAATATTGTATTTTTTTAAGTGTGAGTTCACAGTCAACCAAGCATGCCAAGCAATAGTTTTAGTCTGTAAGTGATAGCAGCATTTCCCACAAAGAACAAATTATCTGCTGGCATATAACTAAATTAATTTATAATTCATATCAGAAGGGGTTGTACTAATATTTTAAATAGTTTATCACTGGATGTAACAAGAGATATAATACACTTCATCAGACTTATAGCAGATTAAATGTTGGTAAGGCAGCAGTATATCTTGAATTATTTCTATCCCATTTAAAAATACCTATTTTTCATTTCAAGATTTTTCCTTCCCTTAGGTATGGAATGAACTTCAAAGCAACCTAGATTTTTCACAGGACTTTTAGAAAGATCGATAATTTGCTCTTTTTTGTTTATGAAATATGCCAACTTAGTGGGACAGAATCATTTTTAAGAAGGAGCCAAGATCAATACATGTATGCATAGATTTATGGGTAGTTTAGTTACAATCAAAATAAGTCTTATTGTTTAAAGGATTATAAAAGGCCAAGTTGGAAGTTTTTATTGAGGAATTCCTCCAAAACCTTGAGAGTTAGCACTCTTTCTCTCTGTGTATCTGTGTTACTGTGTATTGTGCAAACACACACACACACACACACACACACACACACACTTAATTTAAGTCAAATAGACATATATTTAATTCAGTTCACTAATGTCAATGTCCACATCAATAAAGTGTATGGGTGTGAAGGAACAGCTTAAATGCAGTAATGAGTATGCAATATTATTATGTGCGAATTGCTTACATACACTCTTGCTCAGATTCTATCTCGGTGAAACCTTAAGTGAATAGCATGTCATTAAACATGGTATCACTCTACAAATTTGTATTTATATTTATATTCTCAGATTTAAAATATGAAAACAACAAATATTGAAGGTGTAGTTTGAAAAACCTGATTTGGGGCTTTCTTTATTTAACTGTAATATTTTCTTTACAGGTTGATTGACTCTCTACAATTAGCCAAGGAAAGACAATTCCACAAGTAAGCAAATATGATTTTTCTAACTGTTCACTTGTGATTGTTGCTTTGTTTCCTTTCAACAGTCATGGACTACTCTCAGCAACTGTCTGAGCATTTTAAAATGAAACCAATACTCTAGATTTCCAAACTCTTCAATTATGTGGTTTACGTCTGTTATACTAGTGCTGAAAGTGTTAAACTGTTATGAAATTTTCTCTTATTTGCTGTACTCCAAATTTATATCTAAGGATAAAAATGAGATTATTTTCCCCAATGGAATAGCTGGCATTTTCTCCTAATTTTATCTTGTATCCTTCCACAAATTTTTCCAGGCAATATCTGTATTTGTAATTTGTTTGAAAATAATTTACTTTTGCCAAGCAAAGGCTGTACAGATATCTAAATGCTGGGAATTTCTGTTCTGAGACTAATGGAATAATGATGCAAATCAATAACATGATTATTATTTAAAATCTATAGGGGGACCTCACATAAGCAATGCTTCCAAAGATGTTTAAGAAAAAAATTGAGGAGGAAGATTTTTGCATGAAGAGGGGTCAAAATTCCAAAATAAAGAATAAAGCACTGACCAAAAGGGAGTCCACATTTCTGTGCCTGCCATATTCACTGCCTTCTTATTTTGAAACTGTAAGGAGCTAATAAGTAGTAGGTTTATTTCCATTTGCAGAAAAATGATAGCAACAAAGTAGTATAGAAAACTCTAACTTTCTAGTAGACTTTCAGATTTTCGCAGCCCACCTGGTTGTCTTAGTGTACAACTATCTGCTGGATACAAGTTATCAGACCCAATAGAAAAGTTTTTTAAAAGCTAGAATGTTTAGAAATACAGCTAAATCTTGGGCTGAGTTTTCACAGCATTTGATTTTTACATTAAAATTAAGTGATGACAAAAGCACATAGAATTCTTTTAAAAGAATAGATGAACTTGTTTTATTCGCATTGAAACTGGAACTGTGTCTGAAATCTCCACTACATTACTAGCTTACATTACTATAAAGGAAAACCATCCATACATCAGTGCTGTTCATACAAATGCCTAAGTCAGCCCTTACCTTCCAGTTGGGTAATTGAAGGGAATTCTGCGAGTTACATACATCTTAATATATCTAGAGAATTTCAGATATTGTCAGACCAGCCTAAAAGTCTAGATTATTGTGAACTCTAAGTATTACACTGCATTAAGGCACACAGCTTGAAGCTCGCAGCAAAGTATTACCAGAGGTTGTGAGTAGTGTTACAAGAAATGGTCAAGGCAAAGTACAAAACTTGTACTACAAAGCCTTGAAGTAGGATATGAACTAAGATCAAGCAAATATCTCCAGCTTCTGTTTTACAATATCATAGTTGTAAAAATATACCGTACATTTTTTTAAAAAAGGAAATAACAGACTCAAGCCTCATTTCTTTTTTAGTTGAAAAATCACTATTCTTGTTCTAACCATGACTATGAAAAGGAACCACAGGCATGGATCAATATTATTGCTTTTCTTTATTTGTGCCTTAGGCTTTCCTTAACAAACTATATAAAACGTGGTGTTTGGGTTCACTGAGATTATAAAGAGATCTCCTCTTTTGCAATACATATGTACAAAAAGCAATACTAGTGATTTACTACCCAAATTGACTCTTTTTCTTCAACTACCAAAGCTTCCCAGGCCAACATTTCTAGCCAAATGCCAAAACAAAGAAAAGCAGCCCATTTCAAATATAGACTCTGCCATATATTGTACTTAACCATGATCAGGTGGTTTAGTTTGCGGTCAGTGTGTTGTAGGAATCAATCCAGCTATTTGGGCTTCTTCAGCTATGGTTTAAAACAATGTGAGAACAACAAAATGGCTTAGGGTTAATAATATCTTTTATCTACACAAAAAGAATGAATTCTCAGTGAGGCTGAGTGATTCTAATAGGATATTCTTGCCCCTCTTAACAAAATACAGAATTCTTTGGAGCTGTACCACATAGAAATTAAATTATTAGTATAGAAATTAAATTATTAGTATAGAAATTAAATTATTATTATTATTATTATTATTATTATTATTATTATTATTATTATTGTTATTATTATTATTATTATTATTATTATTATTATTATTATTATTATTATTATTATTATTATTATTATTATTATTATTCACATACCAAGGCTGAAGAGGGAGGGAGGGGGGCAATTTGATAGACCTGCAATAAGGATATTAGGGTTCAGCAGCCTATCTAATTTAGCACTGCTAATTCTGAGGACCAAACAAGACCCATTACTAAATACTTATGTGCATTTATTATTATAGTTTATTAGGAATAAGAGGGTAATTTGCACCATAAATGTTTTAGTGCTGTGGACAAAACTCAATTTAACAGAATAACAGAGTTGGAAGGGATTTTGCAGGTCTTCTAGTCCAATCTGATTTCAAATTTTTAGTGTTGATCTTATTTTTTTTATTTTTATATGGAACAGAATGTCCCATCAAAGAATATATTTAAAATCAGAATGGGTGCTTTAAAGTGCTCTGGGCTTCTTTGCAGGGATTTGATTTGGTAGATATTTAACATATTTCATCCCATCACCAGGGTTTACATATTTACTTCCTATACTTATAAAACATTTTTAGATTAATTTTTTTTCACTTTGAATACATTATCTTTTCAATTTAAAAAAATATTAAGTTAATTAGCGATAAGTTGTTTTTTAATGGTTTTTTTCTTGCAAGATGATAATTTTCTTATTTATATTAAACAACAAACTTTGCATTTTTTAAAGTCTTCGGATGTTTACAAGATCAATATAAAGGACTAGAATGTCATTGCTTATGCAGCATAACGAAGGAAATGTAGAAATCTTTCTTATCAACAGATGGGGGGTTTTTTTGTCTATGTAAAAGCCCATATAGAAAAGGCTTATGCTTTTATGTTCTTGGCTAAGGTAAAGCTGCTGATTTATGTGCTGAAGAGGTTGGAAGTTCTTCGATGAGATTAAAATTAAAGCATTTGGATCATGCAAGAAAATGGGTACATTGCTGTAGATTGCGTGAAATAATAACAATTTGTGAATCACAAATTAAATAAATTGGAGGATAAGGTTGATTTTCAATTTAAGTCAAATTACTATTCAGCCACTAAGGCATGATGATAGTATTAAGAGTGTCTTTATCAACTACAAGATATATTTATTTATTTATTTATTTATTTGTTTTTATAAACCGCCCTTCTCCCGAGGGACTCGGGGCGGTGTACAGAGGAAGGAAGGTATACAGATTGAACAATAAAAAACAATAGTAAAAACAAACTGGGACCCCAATTAAAGCTATCATGCCAGGCCGGACTGCTGGAACAGGAAAGTTTTTAAGTCGCGTCGGAAGGTGCGGAGGTCGGGGGCCATCCGGATTTCGGTTGGTAAGCTGTTCCAGAGGGCTGGCGCACCCACTGAGAATGCCCTAAGAGACTATTTAATTTATCAAAAATGGGAACACCTCAGGCCCGGATAACTTCCCCCTTGCATGGTACTGTTGTGATTCAGGGTCAGCCTGTGGGTTCGGCAGTTGGGTCGGACGACTCAGAGGAGGAGGAGGGGGGTGTTGAAGAGCTTGCTGATGATGGCCTTGAGGCTCCGCAGAGCCCTCAGCCAGGCCCCTCCCACCTGGTCACGACGGAGACCCAGCTGTGTGAGCCTGACAGCGTGGATGAAGATGACCCACAGCTGGCCCTGTTCAAGGATGCCCGACACAGGAGGCAGTCAATCAGGAGTAAACAGAGGAAGGCAATGGGGCACCTCGGAAGGAGGCAGAGAGAAGCCACGCCCTGAACTGTATAAAAGGGGAATGTGTGGGAGGGCTGGTTTGCTGAAGGCAACCGCTTGAATAGTTCCTGTTTCATAGCTCCTGTTTCATGGTTGGTGTCTGTTTTATGTTAATAAATTTGGCAGGTTTTATTCCAGCCTCTTGCCATTTATAAAGGGGTTGTCCCTGCTTTTTCTGCAGGGCCGGTAGCAGGCTGGTACAGAACAGGTACAAATATTTTATATTAGCTCCCATATTGCTAAGTAGCATATAATGAGTCCTTTAAGTCTGGTAAATTGCCTCTGTTTTTTAGGAGCTTATAAAACACTGATTTTAAAACCTCATAAATCTGTAAATTTTGTAGAAATTATGTTATATAAAAATATTAACTGCTTTTTCAGCTAAGCAACTGCTAAAGGGTTTACCCGATATAATTTAACCCTCTCGATCTGGCGGTATTAAAAATAGACAATTTTGCATAATTTAAATTTATTAACTGATATTTGGAATATATCTTAAGATAGAATCAAGTCCATTGTCCTGTTATCTTTAGATGGTGAAAAAGCTTTTCATATGGCCCACATATGTTTTATTTAACAAGTGATGAGTAGATATGGATTCCTGTTCTATTTTATTAAATAGATGGAAATTTATTACCAAAACCTTGTGCATACACTATACTAAGTCAATTGATTCCAGATGCATTTGAGTTATAACAAGGTACCTCTCAGGATTATCCATTTTTCCCCACCTCTCTGATTTAATTTTGAAACCTGTAACAATTTCTATTAGGCATCTAATAGTAATATAAGATTACACTGAAGGGTTATGATTATAAATTATTTTATATGCTGATATTTTAGTAATTTTAGTTAATTATACTAATTCCTGGCCAAATTTAACATAGATTATTCAATATTTTGGTAAGTAATAATAATACTTTGTTGATTAGGTAAAATACCATATTAGAATGCAAAATATGAAATAATTAGACTATACAGAGCAGACTAAAAGATTAAACTAAAACATATTCAATTCTTATTTCTATATCATCCCTACAATCTACCCCATCATATCCACATACAGTATGCAATTCTCAACTGGATTGGTATAGTCTGGTGAAAGATTGCATTATATGTAACATTCTGACCTCCCATAAAATATGTTGTTCTAATGTATGGATCCCAATGGACCATTTGTCTCATGTGTGGTTCAAGATATTTATCATCTTGTTTTCAATATAGCAGATATTCAAATATATGTCCTCAATCTCTGGAGTAGCTTAAATGCATATGCATTCATGGTAGGAACTTGATTAATTATTTCATATTTAACTATTTTATCTGTTCACATCTCACTTAATCAATACCCTTCTAAGATATTTGGCTATTTTTATACAGAGATATTTTCAGTGTATTTCAATGTATTTATAGTGACTCATCTATTTCAGTTTGTCAGCCATACTGAGGATACATTTATGTCTTTGAATTTCTACATCCAAAATTCTTTGTGTGGCTGTCTTTTTAATTTGTTGTCCATTGACTTACGGACAAGAAAAAGGGAAGCTACCACTCTTAATTTAATTTATACATTGTACACTCCCTTTTGGTAAATATTTTTAGCAAGGTTTTTTTTTAAAAAAAAATCCTTTGGACTCTGAAGTTTCAATAGTCCATTGCAAAGATTTAGTTTTTAATGTCCACAAATTATATGAAATATCTATGATTTTATACTCCTAAAATAGTTCTATATAAGTGAAATTAAATAAGTGAAAAAATTTAGAAATTGTTTCTTTAGAGGGATCAAAATTCCATTAACTTAATGGGGTAAAATTAATGTTTTGAATATCACAACAAAATTAATTTATGTATTAAAATGATTCAAAAAAAAATCTTCTGTGAAATTTTGTCTTTCTTAATTCACAACAATGGCAAAATAATCAATTGAAGATTTTTTTCAACATTTCAGTATGGACTGAATATTTTAACTGCATCTGAAAAACCTGAGGTGTTAATATATTTGACAGAATTGAAGTCTGAAATTTAGCCCATGTCATTTTTGTATCAAAAACTAAAGAACATTTTTAAAGTGGACAGTAAGGATATTTATAGTTCATGGATTAAAAACTGGAATACTGAATAACAGAATATCAATAGTTGCATTCTTTAAAATTTTCATTTGCTTTAGTGGATTTAAAATTAAAACTGATTCATCAAAAAATATATATTTTGAGTTGACTGGACATCCCAAAGAATGTATTTGGAAGGATATATATCAGATTTTCTTTGTTGGCAATGTAAAATTTTTCAAGGATCATTTATTCATATGATTTTTCTTAGGAATAAATTACATCATCTCTGGAATAATATTTTAGTGAACATAAATAGCATTATGGGGCTTTTCTTAGTGTTAAAGATGTTAATTTTATGTTAAAGTCTGTCCAAAACTTTGGAATTTGACTATTATTGAGGAGTTATACTTGTATCGGGCCTGAGGTGTTGCTAAGATAAACATTTTGCAAAATTGAAAAGTAACAGTATTCCTGATATTACGGATATGATTCAAAAGACATGTAACTTACCTGTTTTTTGAAAAGGTAATTTCATCCACTAATCAAAAAAATCTGCAGGAGATAGGATGAATCTTTATAACAAGTAGCTAAATGTCACAAGGTCTGCAGAGTTGCACTAACTGAAAAGAAAACACTAGTTAAGTTAACATCTAGTGAAAATTACAAAAGCTGAGTCAGAAATGAAACATCTCAAAATGCAAATTTCATGAGATCAGAGTTGAAGTTGATCCCAAAGAAATGGAAATGACTGGTGGTATCCATATTTTTTTTTAAGATTGCAGACAACTAGGGAAGAAATACTGCTAATAAGATTGACATGCTATACAGCACTATTTTTCAAATATGGCAACTTATATGGATTTCAACTAGAATTCCCCAGCCTCAAGAACCAAATACTTATTTAAGAATGTGCTAACTGGGTAATTCTGGAAGTTTTAATCTACAAATGAGTTACCAAGTTTGAAAAATACTGCTCCAGAATAGGCAAATAAAGGATCTTACTTTAAAGATTTGTAATTTTCCATAGGTACAGAAGATCTCAGGCTGACCAGACATAAATGGCAGCACCACAATGTGAAGATTCATGCAGCAAATACTTATAAAAGTTTTTTTTTTCTTCTGTTCAGCATTCTGGTTTAGCTTCAGAAAAAACAAAAAAATGAGTATTATTAACTGTACATTTGTACTGCTAATTTTAACCTTAATTCTTGTAAATTATTTTAATGTTGGCAATATTTGTATCATATTTTGAGTTGTGTATGTGTCTGAATACATCCATTTGTGATGTGTTTCTATGTGGTATCAGTTTGATTATAACAGTGCACAAGGAACATTATTAGAAATTTACATATGAACAAAATGAAAGGTGGGAATGGAAATAATATTGAAGGGATATTAATTAATTAGCTCAATATTAATTGACCTGAACTCAATCCAGACATTGATATAATGTATTTTCTAATTTAAAATTCATGTTCATAAAATATTTGGTTTACTTTCATTTTTATTTTTTTTAACTTGGCAAATAAGTCTTTCTAATAATATAATCCTTGGAGCACTTATTAGAGGATGTGCTTCTGAACATATGCAGAGCCTAAAAGTAGTTATGTAATTAAGAAGCAGCAGGCACCATTTACAAGTAAAATTCCCATAATCTTATTGTCTTAGATACAGAATATGGAGTTGTCCCCATTTTTCTATTTTACTCTTGATAGCCAATATCTTTGTGCTTTAAGTATTCTCAATTGTCAGTGGGATATATGGAATGACACCTCCCTCTACTGTACTTTTCAGGATTTTTTCTATTTTTTTTAAAGCTTAGGACATAGAAATAGCATTTTAGTTATGTGAGTAATGACACATGAAGAATAAAGTTGATATTAATATCAGATTAGTAATAAGGAGATACATTAATTTACCATTTCAAGAGAGTAAAATATACCACAGCTTAAAAGTCCAAAGTCCATTTTTATTTTTATTTTATCATTTTTGTCCCCATTTTTGTACACGTTGACAATATCTTATGAAAAAAAACTACCCCAGATGATTGAAATGACTGCACAAAACAATTCCAAAATGCTTTAGGCATACTCTGTGTGAGTGACAACTACAAATTTAAGTGCTGTAATTCTTTGATTAATATAAAGCAAGTGATTTAGATTATTTTGATAACAGCCTTTAGGGAAGGAAATGACATTTAAAAGAATATAAAGACTTGAAGTTTGAATTACTCACCTCCCAATGCGTTTTTATAAATAATCTGTCATTGTCACCTGCATTTTTGGAGAGGGGAATAAAATATCGTTTTTCTGCTGTTTACAAAATAAACTATTTATTATGCACCACGAAGTGATGTTCCACAGTTCAGCTCAGCATTCCTGCTTTTGAGTGAGAGGACAGAGTGAGGAATATAGAACTTTGGACTATTTTCAAAAGTGTTAGAAAACAAAATGAATGAATTTCAAATTCAATTTTGTATTTGATTTTTAAAAAATAAAATAAAATAAAAGATAACATAATTAGTGCTTTATTATGCAGGAATAGTAAGGAGACAACCTGAAGTTCATGAAGGAAAAAATGAGAAAGTATGAGCTGTGTTTAACAATTTTCATGAACCAATTTTGCTCAGAACTAGAAGTAGGACTAGAAAACCAAGTTATTAGTGTTCACTTCTAGTCAGGTTTCTCCATAGCTCCAAGTACCAATATACTAGCTAACATTGCCCATTTCCTTTCCAGACACAGCAGCCTGGTTTACACATCACCATCAACAATGTTTTCTTTTAGCAATACATTGTTTAATTTGGTCTTGATGAGACACTCTGATTTTATGATGCTATAGTTCATTGATTAAACTCTGGCTCATCTATCATTTAGGAAGCAAAAAATAATGGAATATTTTCTCTCACGGACTAATATGGCTAACCTTGTTTTTAGGTACACATAATTACTTTTATAGCATCTTGCAAACAGAGGCATTGTGACAAACTATCATAGGCAGAGGTCACCTCATCAAATGGACTTTGCACGTTAGTGCAGGAAGAAGATGTCAGTCCATACAACGCTGAGCCTAGCATGCCATGGTCAGAGAAAATTGCACTAAAAAGCAAACACTCTGGAATTATTTAAACAAATGACACAAACCACTAATAAGAGAAATTATTAAAGCAAACAACAAACAAAACTCTTAAGTCCAGTCCTAGTCCAATACCTTACCACTCACTTTATTCACTACAATTTATTTAGAATTTGTTACCAGGAATGCCCTTGGGGGGGTTCTCATTTTCAAAGATAGATAAGACTTTTAGCTTTTTAAATAAACCCCGAGACCCAATTCAGCACATTAATACAAAAAAGAGGGAAATATAATTTGCATTTTTTAAAATCATTAGTGCTTTCCAGCCTGAAGAAAAGTTATTGTTTCTTGGATTTTGGCTCCCTCACCATCAAAGGAGCTCATTCAAAAATGAGGGCATAGCTGAATTCATTGTTAAAATTAATAAACTGTTGTTATCCAGATTCTTTTTATTAAGATTAATAATTATTACTCTTATTTGTATTAATTTCAAGAAGAAAAGTGATTTAAACTTTAATCTAGACTTTGAGGCCTGAAATTGCAGTTGTTATTGTTGCAATATATGCATGTTCCTCTTTTATGTCTTTCAGGTCTTCAAGACAACAAGCAAATCACAAACATTTATTTGCATTTGCATTACTACTCTATAGGATTATATAGTGGTATTTTACAATACCAGACGGGGAGTGTGCTGTTACATCAGCCATAGAGTATTATGCAGTGCATATTGTGCTGCCACCATGTGGTTGTTTGGAAAACTACAACATTTATGTTAATTTGTTAAGCCAACCCCTCCCATTTGTGACGTACTTCCTCTCTCTTCTTAACCCTGAATGTTCTATCACTTCCTGCCACCATCTCACATGCGGTGGTCTCTACATGGTAGGACCAATTACTGTCTTTGAACTTGAAATACTGTCCATTTCATCATCTACCACACCTTGTCTGCTGTAATCTTCTCTGCATGCAAATAAAGGTCCTTCTGGATGATTAAAAGGTAATTTCATGAGTTCTGCTATCTGGCAAAGGCTGTTAACAGTGATTCACTTATAAAGGCCAGGCACAGGGGTCTCAGCAAGGGGATACATCATTAAACAACAGTCAGAGTCAGAATAAGATGGGACAATCAAAGAAATGTATCATTAATTAATATATTAATTATGGAATTATCAAATTTAATTATTATTGATTGTTAATTAATTATTATTGTCCTTTTTTCTTAAAATATAAACCAAGACAACATGCTGTACACCAGGCACTGGAGATTGTTATAGTTAAAAACTAATAAAATATCTATTAAAAAAAAGACAAAATCTCCTTTAGAGACTTCTTGTATTGCACAGTTCACAAACTATATCAGAAGTTGCGATCTCCCTGCTTCTTCTCCAACTGTCTCTGGAAAACAAGTTTACAGATTACTGCACAAAAGATTTTGCACAGAGTTCAGAGAGATAAATAAGGCTAGCACACCGAAAAGCTTGAAACACTATACTATAAATGGACTTTCCAAACTGCAAAATATCTATATACAGAAATGCCCAAGTATCTTAGAGAATTATTTGAGCAGCTGGACAAAATGGTTAAATATGGAGCTTTGGAGATAAAGGACATACTGTACCTCATATATTATTGGAATGCCAACTGTACAATAAAGAGAGATCAATACCAGAAATTATATGTTATATAATTATGTGATAGACCACGCATGTCAAACTCATGAAGTCATGTGACATCGCGCAACATATCGGGACTTTTTCTCCATTGCCGGCAAAATATATATATATTCTTAATCATTTTAAAAATATGAATCCCAGGCATATTTACTTAAAGTATAAAATCTTCGAACACTGGGATGGATAAAAAACAGTCGTTTATTGCTAAAAGATCATAATAAGCAATAAAAAGTAACTGTTTAAAGCATATCTACCTAATATACACACACACACACATACATACATACATACATACATACATAGGATATATGCATTAAAATAACACGGGCAGTCAGAACTCAAACATGGGTAACATGGCTTTTTATCTGTGCAACATGGGTAACATGGTCCTATATCTGTACAATTGTAATTGTACTGTACAGTATAATGGAAAGCTACATATGTGGATCAGATTGGGGTGGAATGAATGGGGTTACAAAGAAATATGAACTGTATTTCCTTTTAGTTGTTCCTTTTATTCTACTTTGTACCATAACATATGTTCTTATTATCATTCTGTATTTTGTACTCTGATATGGCCTAATGGCTAATCAATAAAGTATTGTTATTGTTTCCTTTTTATGTAATTTTTTTAAAAAATTGAAAAATACAAGGATAAAAAGCTAATATAAACTAAGAAAATATAAAAAGGAGAAAGGAAAAGCACACAGGATTGTTTTAAAAAAAAATTATAGCACAATTAAGAAAAAAGAAAAGTCATATATAAAGAAATTATTTCTGTCTTCATCACAAGTACAATTTCAGTTGCTTATCTCTATCTCCTTCTCTGTTAGTATAAGAAAACATTTTCTCATATATCATCATATCCATGAACAAATTCTTAATTTGGAGCCAACACTCCAGAAGACAAGCTTAAGATACAGGAGAATCTGGACACACTTGAACACTGGGTGCTATCTAACAAAATGAAATTCAATGGTGAAAAAAGTAAGGTTCTACATTTAGGCAAGAAAAACCAAATGTACAGGTATAGTATAGGGGTACCTTGCTTAATAGTAGTAACTGTGAGAGGGATCTCAGAGTCCTAGTGGACAATTACTTAAATATGAGCCAGCAGTGTGCTGCAGCTGCCAAAAAAGCCAACACAGTGCTGGGCTGCATTAACAGAGGGATAGAATCAAGATCACATGAAGTATTAATACCACTTTACAATGCCTTGGTAAGGCCACACTTGGAATACTGCATCCAGTTTTGGTCACCATGATATAAAAAGATGTTGAGACTTTAGAAAGAGTACAGAGAAGAGCAACAAAGATGATTAGGGGACTGGAGGCTAAAACATATAAGGAACGGTTGCTGGAATTGGGTATGTCTAGTTTAACAAAGAGAAGGACAATGGGGGATATGATAGCAGTAGTCCAATATCTCAGGGGTTGCCACAAAGAGGAGGTAGTCAAGCTATTCTCCAAAGCACCTGAAAGCAGGACAAGAAGCAACGGATGGAAACTAATCAAGGAGAGAAGCAACCTAGAACTAAGGACAAACTTCCTGACAATTAGAACAATTAACCAGTGGAACAACCTGCTTCCAGAAGTTTTTAAGAAGAGACTGGACAGTCATTTGTCCAAAATGGTATAGGGTTTCCTGCCTGAGCAGGGGGTTCGACTAGATGACCTCCGAGGTCCCTTCCTATTATTATTATTATTATTATTATTATTATTATTATTATTATTATTATCATCATCATCATCATCATCATCATCATCATCATCATCATTATCATTATCATTATCATTATTATTATTTCTAATCTGAAAAAGTCCATTAAGAGTTACCAAAAACAACAACAGCAACATACACACACAGACGTTTGTGGGTGGGTATATATATATATATCCTAGAACTAGATTTCCTTCCATTTTTTTTCTTTGTCTCTTCTCTTTCAAACCTTTAATATGTTCATTTTGTAAGTCCAAACTAAGAAGGTTATCCAAGTCACTCTTCTGGTTTTTCATTAGCCTATTTCATTTGTAAATTTAATGTAACATCTTTTCCCATATCAGGATGTGATTCCTTGCCTCCCAGAAACTTAAACCTGCCAGAAATTGTTGCCTTAAGGTCCCCTCATGTGGAGCTACTGTCTGGAGTGCCTGTGAACTAACCCAACATTTTCAAAAAATAAAAATATATATCTATAAAGGGTTAATGAATGAACCTTTATTGTCAAAATACAACTATGTATACATTGAGATTGGCCGAGCCTCCCTTCGTGCCCCCCACCGCCACAACTCACAGTGACAACAAACCCGCTATCTTGTTACACCATGTGAGCTAATTGCACAACACACTGGCCTCGCAAGTCAATCATACATAAAATTATAAAATTATTTCCCATTCAAGAGCCTAACAGCCCATGGATAAAAGCTGTTCTTCAACCTGTTGGTATGGCTGGCTATACTCCTGTATCTCCTACCCGATGGTAGGAGAGTAAAGAGATACCGTCCAGGGTGTGAGTCGTTCCTGAGAATTTTCCTCACTCTTCCAAGGCAGCGAGCCCTGGCAACATCATCCTGTGGAGTCAGGGGATAGCCCACAATGTCTTGTGCTGTGCTCACCACTCTCTGTAATACTTTCCTATCTGCAGCTGTCAGGCCAGCATACCAAATCAAAATACAGTGTGAGAGGATGCTCTCTATAGTAGACCAGTAAAAGCTGTTGTTCTACCCGGTTCTTCCACAAGATCCTGAGGAAGTGGAGTCTCTGTTGGGCCTTTCTGGCTACCTGGGTTGTATTAAATTTCCAGGTAAGATCTTCACAGAGGTAGACTCCCAGAAATTTAAAGGAGGAAACTCTCTCCACACAGCCCCCCCCCCGATGTAAAGTGGGGCAGGTTTCTCTCTTTTCCTCCGGAAGTCTAGCACCATCTCTTTTGTCTTGCCGATGTTCAAGTGCAAGTTGTTCTCTGAACACCATATGGATAGATTTTGTAATATAGAACTAGCTGAATCTTTTAACATATTACAGGAATTCTTCAGTTAATGACTGTAAATGGGAATGGGAACTCCATCACTAAGGAATAATTATAAAGTATTATAAATTATAAAGTACAATGACCCACAATCATGTCTACCTACAACATTAGTTCTGGAGTTCCAGTTGTGGTCATTAGGTGAATCCCACATGTAAGTTATGTTCGGTGTCCCATGATTGCCATTTGCAGCCTCCTGCTGACTTCCCCATTGACTTTGCTCTTCAGAAGCCAACTACAAAGCCACAAATGGTGATCAATTACTGAGGGACACTGTGACTGTCATAATTGTAACCTGGTTGTCAAGTGCCCAAATCATGATCACATAACAAAGGGGACACTGCAATGGCTGAAACTTTGAGGACTGGCTATAGGTCTCCTCTTTTATCACCAGTGTAACTTCAAACAGTCAATGGACAAATGTTTGTTAATCAAAAACTACCTGTAGTAAAACTAACCATATAGACCAGGGGTCTTCAAATTTGGCTCTTTTATGACACTTGTGGACTTCCAGAATTCCTCAGCCAGCATGCCGATTCCCAGTATTTCCACAGACAGTCATAAAAGAGGATGATGAAGAAATGTGATTGTTACCAAACAGGCCAGTATTATTCATTTATGTAAAGGAATGTTTATTTCCATCAAAAAATTTAAAGTATAAAACATGGCCTGAATGTGTACTTAAATTCTGACACATACTATAACATGTCGTAAGTTTAGTTCATATATTCAGTTGCTAGTCACCAAATAAACAATAATCCAGGATAGAGAAAACAATTGGAAGGCATACACAAGTAAAACAACATTTGGCAAGAAACATGAAATTGGCATGAAGAAGGATAACGAGCCCACATGGTAAGTATATGATAGCTTTTCATCAGAGTAAAACCTGGCAGTCATCCAAATAATCCAATTTATATCGCACACAGTGCCAAGTTCTACTGGTATGAGCCATAGAAGACTTTGCCAAGCATCCTGTTGTGAGCAGATCTAAATATATGAGATCTTCATTACCTTATGGCAACCAATCAAGCAAATTGGCACAAGGTCTTGGTCATCTGTTCTGCATATGGTTTGAATCCAGATTTACAAAAGGAGCAGTATTGCTTCACACACTTTATAATATGATAGCTTTCCCAACCAAATCACTCCCCAAAGTATAGCTGTAACATAATCCTGAGTATATTGTATTGTTAACAAGAAAATAAATTACACAGTTGTAATGAGGTGCTTTTGTGTGGTGTCAAAGCCATCGGATTTATCAACAGTCAAAACCCTGCACTGAGTAGCATATACAGTTTAAAAAATGAAAATGAAAAATAAAACCTGGAAATTTATCTCACAGATATGAAACTCAAGGATATTTGACAAGATTGCTTGAACGCCAAATTTCTTTTTCATTTGTCAATACAAGTTCAATTCAAACGCTGACAAATAAAATCCAGTGCTGCAAATCAAATATGCAAACAGCAGTGGGTGTGGGAGGGATTCCAACTTCCTACCAGCTTCCCCATTGAGTTTCCTTGTGAAAAGCTGGCATGGAGCATGAGAAATCTTCCTTCCTTCCTTCCTTCCTTCCTTCCTTCCTTCCTTCCTTCCTTCCTTCCTTCCTTCCTTCCTTCCTTCCTTCCCTCCCTCCCTCCCTCCCTCCCTCCCTCTCCATTTGCTCATAGGAAACTTGCAGAAAGAAAGTCAGTGAGGAAGCCAGAAGGAAGTTGCTAGTCCAAGACCAACAGTCAGATAAGTGAGCATGCCAAGTGGGGAAGAAAGCAAGGGGCTCTATGGGGTTTGAGTCATGAATGGTAGTTGGGGGTACATGAGAAGTACTGTGTGGGTTGGGAAGGCTGTGTGGGTATACACCAGAGATACCATGCATGTCAAGGAAAGTATGTTCAGGGGGGAGGTATCAGGCAGGACTTGAAAGGTGTGTGTGGGTGTCCAAGCAGGTTGGGGAAGTCATGCAAGAGGGGCGCAGGTTGGGGAGGGTGCATTGTGGCATGGAAGGTGCATTGGGGCAGTGTGGGTTCATAAGGGTGCATCACCCCCTTGAATGCCATTGAATTTTATCTACTTTCACCCAGGTGCAAACCATTGGTCTGAGAAGATTTCTGTATAGGCTTGAGCAATAAATCAGCTAGTTGAATTTTTCATGTGTGGACCTAATACTTCATATCTGATAGTCCTCCCCTTCCCTTCCCTTTCCCTCCCTTTCCAGTAAGCAGGTAAGTGGTTACTGTTGGATGGAAAGGCAGAGAGGCAGGGATTCTGAGAGGTCTGGGGAACTGTCACAGAACCTTGAAAATGACAATTACATGATCACAGCAGCAACCTAGCAGCATAGTATTGTAGCATTGAAGTAGCCACAATTTCCCCAAATTTCATCTTTTCAGGAGCAATAGGTTCCAATTTTTGGAAACGTTCTGAAAGTCAGCTCATTTAAGGTACCTTGGTTCAAAAACTGTTCCCTTCTGAAGTACCATTTTTCCCAGTTAAAGGTCATTGCACTAAGAGTTTTAGCAGTACATAGATTGAACTATATAATACTATAGTAATGTAACTACTCACTGAAAATTATGTCTGTAAATTGGTCTAAGTATAGTGCTGCTTTGAACTGTATCATAGGTGAGACTTTACTATATTCTGACTGTAATTCTCTATCAAGGATTCTTTCCTTAAGCATCACCTTTGCCTGATCTTGCCCTATGGTATCTCCCTTGAAAAACCCATTTTAGATATGTTTTTTTTTCTATTTGAAGTTTTCAGGATGAATCCTATTTATTGATTAATGTAGGGCTTTGTCAGACCTTGAGATTAAAAACAAACCTTAAGGGAACATTTCAACATTCATAACAATGCCTGTATTTCAACTACTGTTAAGTCCAGCTCCCAGTGCAGGGCAGCATAAGGCACAAGTTTTGTTACTTGGAATAGCTTCATGGGAATTTTGTCTGTACACTTTCCAAGTTCTAGAAATTATATGAGTCGTGTATATGAGATGAGCAGCCTGTAAATGTAGTAAATACACAAAATGGGATTTGATTCAATCCAAACAAGACTTGAGTGGCTCTCAGTATTTGGCTCCCCTTGCAACAAGGTCTTCCATCTTTGGTTTTGGATGGAGTGGCCCTGTCCCCAGGCAGATCCAAGCAGAGCAATCTGGGGTGGGGTGGGGAGTCCTCTTGGACTCATAGCTCTTCGTAGAAAAACAGCTGGCAGCCATGACTAACAGGAATTTTGCACACATTTGGGTTGTGTGCCAGTAATGCCTATTCCTGGATCAGGAAGCTCTGCTCACAGTCACTAATGTCCTTATTACCAGTCATTTAAATTACTGCAACACATGGGGCTGCCCTTAAAAAGCATTTGGAAACTTCAACTGACATAAAATGCAATTGTGCAGGTAATAAATGCTGTTGGATATTTGTCACAGGTAACACCACTACTGCGTGAGCTGCATTGGTTGCCTGTGTGTTTCTGGATACAATTCAAGGTGCTGGCTGTCACCTTGAAAGCCCTTCATAGCTTGGGACTGGGTTACCTAAGGGACCCTCTTCTCCCAGTGGTTTCTTCCCATCTAATTTGATGTGGCAGGTTGGGCATGCTATGAGTCCCATCAGCCAATGAATGTCAGCAGGCGGGCACTAGGAGGCATGCCTTCTCTGCCACAGCCCCTGCCTTCTGGAACATTCTCCCTTGACAGTTGAGGATGATCCCAACCATAAAGCCTTAAAGACCTGGGTTTCTGTCCGGAGCCTGGGGCCCCATGGGTGTGAAGGGCCCTGTTTCATCACTATATTGATATCTATGATCATTTTTTTCCTCAGATGCCATATACATTTAATTTGTATTATATTGTTATTGTTTTTAATCATTTTATGATTGTTCACTGCCCAGAGTCACTTGCTTGAGATGAGCGATTATAGAACTTGAAAAATAAATGCATGCATACGTAATATACCTACCTATATTTCTTGCAATAATGAGTGGAGCAATTTAAACCAATACCCCAATTAATAAGGTCATGCTATAAAACTCAAGTTGAGCCTTAGAGGAGCTGAATTCTCTTTTCTCTTTTTTCCAAGCATGCAAAAAAAAAAATAATACTGTTATTCTGGAACTTTCCAGCAAGATTTTCTTTTTTAAAAAGTATTTTATTTCTTTAAAACAACTAAAAAACAGAGTAAATATGTATATAAGAAATGTGAAAAAGTCATCTTGATTAAAAAATAAAATATCACTAACTAAAGAAAGGATTTTACAAGTATCATAAAATTCATATGTCATTAATTAATTAAATGTATAGAACTAAATTCATTTTATTATCTTAAGAAATATCTAAAATTGTCTATAAAATTTAATATCATCACTATTTGTCATTGTACCAAAAATAAGAGGAGCTGAATTCTGAAATTCATCATTCTATCTTACAATTAAAGC
>NC_138204.1:125983958-125991458 GCF_964194415.1 Vipera berus | reverse complement strand
CGGTGGAATTTAGGCTAGGAGATGCAGGTAGAAGGCTCTCTCTTGTCTCTCTTCTCTCTTCTCATCTGTTATTGGGTTGCAGATCTTGGATTATAGTAGGTATAATCCTGTGACTCTGGTCCTTCTTTAGAAGACCCGAGAGAACTGCATATGTAGATGCTATGATCTCTACACCTCCAAAGGTCACCAAACTGCAGGCCATTATTTTCCCTGTGACACTGTATGAAAGCAAAGGTAGGTCTTTGAAGAAGCAAGATAGAATTGGTATTGACGTTTTTGTATTATGGATGCATCCTGCAAAGACCTAGCTTTTACTTGATAATGCTGGGAATGCTAGAAGAAAAAAGAAGAAAGCAACCTGCAGCAAGGGAGGTGGGGATGAACTCAATTACAAAAGCAGTGGGTGCACAACTGGAAAACCTGGGCCAGACTGGGGACAGATCATCAAAGAGAAGGTCTCTGTGTGTGATTGCTAAGTAGCAACACCAATTGCATGGCTTATAATTAATCAGTTTTGTAAAATAGCTATGGAAAGGGGGATTCCAGATTGCTTATGTGTTTGGTAGTCTCATTTCCATTTAGGTAAATGGGATCCCTAAATATTTAGTAAATTAAGTACTTTTTTTTAAAAAAGGAGAAGAAAACCCACAAGCCCACTAAGACAGGATATACTTAGTTTGCCAAAAAAAAAACACAACCTGAGAAGGGCTTTGAGACATATGGGGGTGCCTGCTAAGGACTTTTTTTAAGCCCTCACATCTTTCTACAGCTATTTTTGATCGAAAAACAGATGTTTCTTACATGCTTGCCTGCATTTCAAAGTACTTCTTTTGAAAGATTTATACCGTCTTAGAAGTGAGCATGATGAAGGTGTTTTGTTTTTAGCAAAGCAACAACTTTGCAATATTGTGTTGCCAATCCCACTATATTTCCATATATTCTTTTCTTACAGATCTTAATAAGAATCCTTTTTGTATATTGGGCAATGTCTATCATGAATACAAGCCTCAAGACATGAATTTTTTGTCTTGGTAGGAAGAAACCAATGACCAACTTATTTCCAGTTGTTGTACAGTAGCTTAATTAATCCATGTCTTATTTAATACTCTTCCTTTGTTCAGTAGTCCAGAACTTGGCAAGGAAGTGGATGAGCTCTGATGGGTACTTATTATGCAAATGATTCTTTACTATGCATGGGTGTTTTACCACTACCCGCTTCTGCCCAGCCACATTTATCTGCTTCATACACCTGCTGCCTACAAAAGACTGTGTTTATTCTAATGGCATGAGCCTGCCATCAGCTGAAGCAATTCCCTTCTTCCATTCCTATCTAATATAATTTGCATGCTTGGCTTCCATTGGTTCGGACTCAGACCAAACCTGAGATTTTTTTTCTTTCTTTCTTTCTTTTTTTTTAAAGGAAAACTATGATAATTCCTTTCAATTCTCAATACACTTCTCAATGCACAGACACTATCTAGTGCTTTTCCTTTCACATCCGAAGGATGCTTAGGCATCCCTTCTGATGAAGGCATAAACCAATTCTCATTCATTCAAGTGAATGTTTCTGAAATAATCACACATTGTTTCCCCCATTTATCCTGGCCTCGGTATCCCTTGTGTCTTCATTGAGTTTGTAATCCCATTAGAATAGGGGCTTGTCAAACCAGTTCTTTGTCAAGCGTCATGTACATAGATGGCGCTTCCTTGCTACACCAGTCAAAAAGATGCTGCAAGGAAAGGATGTCATTCATTCATCGATGCCAGAGTCTCTATTGTATTGTATTGTATTGTATTCTGCCAAGTAGAACCACTCTGGAAACTTAAGTTTTTCCTCCAGCTGGAATTTGAGATACCAGGACTGTTGTGCAAAACTAGAATCCTCTGGTCTAAGCAGATGGTCCAACCTCCCCTCTCTACTCCCACACAGATCAAATGAGATGGGATTTTAGCAGTTTGTGTTGCCAGCTACACACCAAAATAATTTTCTGGAAAGCTCCATAGCAGTTGTTCCCTCTCTCCCAAACAACCTTGTCATTCAGCTCTGCGTAGCCCACTAAAGATAGAGACACCCCAAAGCATATAAATGTAGACATCTGCCTGTTCAGGCTATATTCAGATTATGTGTTTAAGAGATGTCAATGCTTCATTGAGAGAGGGTGTCTTCCCCTCCGCCTTAAAAGTGGTGGTGAGGCCCCTTCTCAAGAACCCTGCCTTGGACCCGGCCTCATTGAATAATTATCGTCCTGTCTCCAACCTTCGCTTTTTAGCAAAGGTTGTTGAGAGTGTTGTGGCATGTCAGCTCCCGCAATTCCTGGATGAAGTGGACTATCTGGACCCATACCAGTCCGGTTTCAGGCCCGGTTACAGCATGGAAACGGCATTGGTCGCACTGGTAGATGATCTCTGGCGGGCCCAGGACAGGGGTTGCTCCTCTGTCCTGGTCCTACTTGACCTCTCAGCGGCTTTTGATGCCATCGACCATGGTATCCTGCTGCGACGGCTCGAGGGGTTAGGAGTGGGAGGCACTGTTTTACGGTGGTTCTCCTCCTACCTCTTGGGCTGTTTGCAGTTCATATTGGCAGGGGGGCAGAGATCTACCCCGAGGCCCCTTTCTTGTGGGGTACCTCTGGGGTCGGTTCTCTCCCCCCTCCTGTTTAACATCTATATGAAACCACTGGGTGAGATCATCCATGGCTTTGGGATGAGGTATCACCAATATGCGGATGATACCCAGTTGTTCATCTCCACCCCGAGCCAACCCAGTGATGCCCTTGACGTGATGTCCCAGTGCCTGGAGGCGGTGCGGGTCTGGATGGGAAGGAACAGACTCAGGCTGAACCCCTCCAAGACCGAGTGGCTGTGGATACCGGCATCTCGTATTGTCCAACATGTTCCATCTCTTTTGATGGGGGGAGGTACTGCCCCCCTCAGAAAGGGCCACAACTTGGGTGTCCTCCTGGATTCACAGCTTAACTTGGAAGACCATCTAACTGCTGTGACCAGGGGGGGCCTTTGCTCAGGTTCACCTGGTGCGCCAGTTGCACCCCTTTTTGGACCGAGATGCCCTATGCACAGTCACCCACACCCTTGTCACTTCTTGTCTGGATTACTGTAATGCTCTCTACATAGGGCTGCCCTTGAAGTGCACCCAGAGGCTTCAGCTGGTGCAAAATGCAGCTGCGTGGGTGCTTATGGGAGGATCTCGATACTCCCATGTTACACCACTCCGCGAGCTGCATTGGCTTCCAGTTGCGCTCCGGGTGCAATTCAAGGTGCTGGTAATTACCTTTAAAGTCCTACATGGCTTAGGCCCAGGGTACGTGCGAGACCACCTGCTGCCATTGTCAACCTCCCTTCACCCGGTTCGCTCCCACAGAGTCGGCCTCCTCAGGGTTCCATCAGCTAGGCAATGCTGGCTGGCGACCCCCAGGGGGAGAGCCTTCTCTGTGGGTGCACCGACCCTCTGGAATGAACTGCCTCTGGAGCTGCGGACGGCCCCTGACCTTCGGTCCTTCCGCCATGACCTGAAGACATGAATGTTCCAACAAGCGAGCCTGAACTGACTATGGTTTTAAATTTGGCTTTTATTGGGTTAAATTGTCATTTATTTATTATATCCATTGTTTAATTCTTTTTTAAATTTTGTACTTTATGTTTTTTAATTTTTTATTGTTGTGAGCCACCCTGAGTCCTTGGGGAGAAGGGCGGCATATAAATTTAATAAATCTCAACATATCAATCTCAATAACCATAAGACCATAAACAGCCTTCCGGTTCCAGTTTTCGGCACGGCCAGACACATGAGGGAATGCTCCCCACGTCGTCTGGATTTCTTCATCGGGGGACCCTTGTAAAGGGGTTGAAAGTTGCCCTGGAGGGGTGATGAGTGGGGGGAGGTCTCTCTAGTCAGTAATAGAAGGGTGGCATCCTTCCCGTCGGCTTGGAGCAACTCTCAAAACCAATGAAGAAAGGATCAGCCACTTCCATGGCCCATCATTTCAGGCGTTTCCTGCCGAAGCCAAAATTACAACAAAGCACTTGAAAGCACTTGAAAACTGGGTGAGAATTGCCCACATCTTGTGGCCTTTTTGGCAAATAAACCTGTTTATTTTGAAACTGCCCTTGACATTATCAGCTAAAGATAAAAACCTGGAACAGCTGGAGGTGAACTCAAGGCTTGTGGAGGTGAACATTTACTGACTTTTGTTTAAAAAATACCCTCCACAAAGGACTATTTACCACTACTTCAAAATGGAGACTGATCATCCACAAACCTCGCTTGACTATAAGCTCATATTAGAAACAATCAATAAAGTTTCTGAGATGTTTATCTCCAGGCTGGAAAATTTAGGTGCCAACTCCAATTTACAAGCTGTAACCCATACTTCAACTAAAGAATTTACAGCTCAGAATATAAGAAAACTGGAACAAATTACTACTGAGAAAGAGGAACACAAGGTACAATAAGATATTGAAAAAACTAATACAAAAAATTAGACTCTATCCAAAGAACCAACAACTCTAAAAGTACAAGGAACTATCACTATTGCAAATAACCTTAAGGAGCAACAACAAACTATGGGAAAACTTAATACTCAACTTTTGACTCCACCAAAAGAGCCTATAACTTTAGAAGTATACTATGTGCAAGATAGTGATGCTAACATAGAGGACATGGAAAATCAACAAAGACAGTTTCCTGAAAGCCTGGATAGCCAAGCACTAATTACAAAACTGGATAAGTCTCTCTACTTAAAGCAGATGAACCCAGACAGATGAACTGAAGATAAAGTTTTTAGAGCAAATACAGAGACTAGAACTAACAGGACAACAACATAATGATTACAAATGGTTTGGTTTTTGTGGATCACTGATGGCTAGATGGCCTCATTCAATTCAAATAATATGTATTGGAGAGAAGGGAGACCTATCTCACAATTTAAAGGCCTTGGTCTGGAAACCTGATTGGCAAAAAAAAGAAACCCAGTGTTAGATTTAAAAAGTGAGTTCTTAGAGAACCATTAAAGGCTATCCTTTTAGTAATCAGTGATCTATCAGGATCTAAAATAGAAAATGTTTATGAGATAGAACTAGAATGAATCTATTAGGCTTATTTTAGACATTATAATTTGTGCACTGACATAATGGAAATTTGGTTTATAGATCCCACGTTTGATGTTAAAAGACGTTTGATTATTTTATTTAAGAATTAAGAATTAGCAAAAATGTAAAACAGAATTTGGTTGTGTATAAATAGTTGTAGATTGATAAACATAGGCTGTGGTCCTGTCAGTAATGTGTGATGTATTAGGATGTGAAACAGACAATTTTCTTTAGGCAGAACATAGCTATTCAGCCACTGTGTACATGTTAGATGCTATAGTTTTTGCTGTAATGAAATAAGGAAAATTTGGGTTGTGAATATTATTTGGGACATTAAAGGCTAAATTTGAATAATATAACTAAAATCAAAATTAAGTAAAATTTAATAACAGGACATAGATATATCTCAATGAAATAGAATTGATAAATTTTTTAACTGACCGTGCTATTTCTAGAAATTTATTAGTTTAAACTGGTTGTATGAAATGTTAAGGGAAATTGAGAAGGATGTTTTGATAATGTAACCTGAATTATGTACTGAAAACTCTGTTACTGAATCTCTGATTACCCAGTCACCATGATGCTTTCTAAATATATAGATTTTAACTGAAAAACCAATAAAACTTGTTTTTTTTTAAAAAAATAAAAAACACCATAAGACCATAAACACAAGATGCTGACAACTATACGGCTGGATCATATGCAGTTTAGGGGAAATTAAAATCAATAATTATTGGAATGACAGCACCCTAGACTGAGTGCCAACATATTACTTTTTAAAAAGCATAAATGATTTCAATGAGTCTTGAAATTTTACAGTAATTAGAAGGATGTACTAAATTGCTCTCAGCCTCCACACACTTTAATTTTTGTCTGGTTAAGTGATATGGACCAGGGCAGCCCAAACAAGGAACCTCCCAATTCTCTGGTTGCTCCCCAAAACTTGGGGGTTATGGACTTCCTCCTTTCTAGTTCCTGGCTCCATCATAAGGCAAACATATTTAGATCTTGAGGTGTACCAACTGCAACTAGCCATTTCATGAGATTTCATTATGTGCTTTGGATGGCTAGACAACAAAATGGTGCAATTTGTCCTGTGTGTTTGCATAACATAGGTGTCATGAAAATTCATGGGTGGTTGCCCCAAACTTTCTGGCTCCATGGACCAGTGGCAATGGTGTGTGTGTGTGTGTGTGTGTGTGAGAGAGAGAGAGAGAGAGAGAGAGAGAGAGAGAGAGAGAGAGAGAGTATGGGGAGACAAAGTGTTGCCAGTTACACATTGCCACAATTGCTCTTTGATCATGACTTATTTCTGATAGGATCAGAAACCCAAAGGAATGAGAACAGACTGGTTTTTGTTTTTTGTTGTTGTTAGTTTGTTCATTTGTTTAAGGGGTAATACTCAGCCATAAATTACACTTTTACAATGTCATGGGCACCTTCTTTTCAGAACCTGAAATATTAGTTGAATAAAATTACGCTATTTGTCTCTTGGCATTTTGTGTGCAATATTAACTGCTGCATCCAGTTTTGAATCAAGCCCAACAATGTATCACTACCAAGCCACATAGCCCATAATAGCATACCAAGTGGTGTGCTGGTAAACATTGAACAACTAGCTTTCTGGCATGCGTGATGCCATTAGATGTCAATCAGCTGATTGGAACACTAGCCATAGTGGTTCAGCTCTGCACTCCATCAGCTTATTTAAATTCGAGAAAATTCTCTTGTGAGCCAATACAAGCTGACTTTAGCACTCTAGACCAGGAGCTGACTGTGGCTCAGATCATGAGCTTCTCATTGCAAAATTTAGGCTTAAATTGAAGAAAGTAAGGGGAAGCACTAGTCCACTCAGATATGAAATGAATCATATCCCTGATGAATACACAGTAGAGGTGACAAATAGATTTAGGGAATTAGATCTGATAGACAAAGTACCTGAAGAACTATGGATGGAGGTTCACAACATTGTATAAGAGGTAGCAACTAAAACCATCCCAAAGAAAAAAAAAATGCAAGAAAGCAAAATGGCTGTCTGAGGAAGCTTTGCAAATAGCTGAGGAAAGAAGGGAAGCAAAAGGCCAGGGAGAAAGACAAAGATACAACCAATTGAATGCAGAATTCCAGAGAATAGCTAGAAGAGATAAGAATGCTTTCTTAAATGAACAGTGCAAAGAAATAGAAGAAAACAATAGAACAGGGAGGACCAGAGATCTCTTCCAGAAAATTGGAGATATGAAGGGAATGTTTCATGCAAAGATGGGCATGATAAAGGACCAAAATGGTGGGGACCTAACAGAGGCAGAAGAGATTAAGAAGAGGTGGCAAAACTACACAGAAGAACTATACAAGAACGAGCTTAACATCCCAGATAACCACGATGGGGTGGTCACT
>NC_138204.1:125871458-125978958 GCF_964194415.1 Vipera berus | reverse complement strand
ATACCTCTGCCCTTCCCCAGGGGTCAAATTCACCAGGTGCAGGAGAAAGGAAAAACAATTTTTTTCAAGGAATGGTTGAAAAAAACCAATTACCAAAACTCAGTCTGGACTGATTCAGTAATAATGGATTGCCCCTATTACAGCATCAATCTGCCCCATAGATTATAAACTTTTGTTGCTGTTATTCCTCTTTTATTACAATCAACTCAATACTAATTTAGCAGCCCAACTGGAACAAAAAAAGAGACTGCCCTGGACAGTCTGAATGAGAAGTTGTTGTTGCAGTAAACATCTGCAGGGTTTTGAACTAGGGAAGAGCCATTTGGGAGAAAGGAATTCATCCCTATCCATCCAATCAAACTGAAAGCCCAGAGATTTGCATGTCAAGGAATTAAGAAAAACAATGATCAGGGATTTAATAATAAATAAATAAAATAAAAAGGTTTAGACCCCAGTAAGAGTTGTGTAGAAAAGGGAATTTCATCAAGTGTAGCCCGTGTGACAAGTTAGCTTTATTAAAAATCCTTTCTTCTGCATCACGATGAACATGGAGGGTATTTGATGACACAGTCAGAGCTTGGGATTTGCTCAGTTCTTATTGGCTACTTTAAACCACTGTGAGCATGTTCCCTCTCTTCTAGTCATTGCTACTGCCCTCCGTGGCCTTTGGCTGAAGACAAAACTAGACATTTGGCTTCTACAGAAATGTTTGTCCATGTAGTGACTGACCAACGCTTTCCAAAATGCTTCTTAAATTTTGCAAAGATCCTTATCCTTATGGATTTAACATTCTTTTGAAATGTATGAGATCTTTATTAAGAAAGCAAGACTTGAAACAAAGGTTGTGTGTGTGTTGCTGGCTCCTGACATCAATGACTGTGTTACAGGTTTTCTACTGCTTATTTCAAGAAAGTATTTTTAATAGTCATCACTGTTACTATTTTCATTTCTTTTGAAGGGCAATGGTGGCATTGTCTACATCTGTATCTACATTTTAAAAAAAAGATGTTGAGACTTTGGGAAAAGTGCCAAGAAGAGCAGCTAAGGCCTGGAGACTAAAACATATGAAGAACAGTTGCAGGATTTGGGTTTGGCTAGTTTAGAGAAAAGAAGGACAAGGGGGGGGGGAAGAAGAGGGGGTCAATTTATTTTCCAAAGCACCAGAGGGCAGGATAAGAAACAATGGATGGAAACTAATCAAGGAGACAACCTGGAATGAAGGAGAAACTTACTTACAGTGAGGACAATTAACCATTGGAACAGCTGCCCTTTAGACATTGTGGGTGCTCCATCACTGGAGGTTTTTAAGAAGAGACTGGACAGCCACTTGTCTAACATAGCATAGGATCTCTTGCTTGAGCAGGGGGCTGGACTAGAAGACCTCCAAGGTCCTTTCCAGCTCTATTCTTTACTTTACTTTACTTTTACTTTTATTAAATTTGTATACCGCCCTTCTCCTGAAGGACTCAGGGCGGTGAACAGGGCATATATAAATAGCAAATACAAAAATTAAAAAGGAATTAAACAAGTGCCCTATTAAAAATACAATAACAATAAAAACCCATTAAAAAACCCTAACGTCCCCCATCAGGCCAGACCAGCTAGTTCAAACAAGTGGGTCTTCAGGCCGCGCTGGAAGGAGCGAAGGTCCGATGCCATCCGGAGCTCAACCGGCAGTTGGTTCCATAGAGCCGGTGCACCCACAGAGAAGGCCCTCCCCCTGGGGGCCACCAGTTGACATTCCCTGACCGGGGGCACCCTGAGGAGGCCCTCTCTGTGGGAACGCACAGGGCGGAGGGAGGTTGAAGCCGGCAGCAGGTGGTCCTCGAGGTACCCCGGACCCATGCCATGTAAGGACTTGAAGATCATAACCATAATCATAATTCTGATTCTGATTCTATGTTATTTGCTTACTGCAGAAGCTAATTCTTGGTGCGCTTCCTGGTAGCATAAACTCTTCCCCTGCAGTGTTAGTTAAGGATAGATTTTTGCTCATTACTGACGTCTTCTTCCTACTTCACCTTACCTCTTCTCTACAACAGTTAACCTGACTGACAGGACATAGGCATGAAAGAGGACCATGGTTTGAAAAAGGAGGGCTTGTCCCCAGTGCCCTTCACAACCCTTCCTCTATTCCTATGACCAGTAGTAGTACAACTTTGAATCCAATCATTCAAAGCACTGGCCTCTCCTATTAAGGAGAGCAATTAGTTAATAATTTTTTCCCATCAGCAGATGTTACTTAGTGGGAGTGGAAGAGAAAGCATGGGAATCTGTTAATCACTTTTTTAATCTTGTTCTGCATTAAAATTGTAAGGACACCACAAGTCACTGGCATAATTACTGAGGCAGAATAAGGCTCATCTGTCAGGGTGGCACAATTCTAACATACTTTCCTGCTTGCTCAAGTAATAGTGAGTAGTAGTTTTATGTCACTGTCTGGCTTTGCCCTAAGTGTTAAAACTGTGTTAAAGTCTTCACCTCATTTTACAGCCCTGTCCAAGCAAACTTCAATGTTTCATTGCAAGATCACATTGCAGAAGCCAGGTCCAGGTTTGCCCGAGTTAAATTTAGTCCAAATTAAACAAATGTGATATTGGAGCTGTTATTGCTCATTCTCATGTATTGAACTTCACCTTTCCATATACAATACCAAGACAAGAGGTAAAATATGATAATTCCCCTTTATGTCAGCCCACAAGTCTTGGAAAAATACATGCTACCAAAATAATACATAGCAGTCTAGAGACTGAAGTGTGAACACAAAGCAAAATATGAAATGCTAAGAAATAAATGAATAGTCAAGTTATCTCATTACTATTACATTTCCAGAGCTCTTAGCATAAGAAAGGGTCCAACACTAAATGATAAATAAACAGTGCATGAATGATACAATGGACACCAAGAAAACATATTTAAAAATGGAGTGAATTAACATTTCCAAGGATAGCAAGCAGAATTAATAAAGGAAAAGAATTTAAGCAAGCAGTGATATGAATACTTAAAAAACTGTACCCCAAAGTCACCTATTCTCAATTTCTTCTGGAATGAATTTCTAAAAGCTGCTTCTTGCTAAAAAAAAAGAGGTGAATATTCACTTTTTCATGCAAGCCAAACTACTCATGGGTGAACTGGATGATATGTTATTCATTATTCATCAAGTGTGCTCTGTTACTGTGTTTCCAAAGTTCCAGTCATGGAGCAGAGACAATAGTATACAATTTAGGTGGCCAATCATATAGCACAAAAAATGAATGGTTAAAAGGAATGGATGAATGCAAACAGTTTTGCAAACAAATAAGTTTAAGGAGATCATACTAAAACTGATTCATTGTAATTACAAACAGAGCCTGCCAATATTCAGTGATTAAGCTAACTGCTATGAGGATTAGAGTTTTAATCAGTCAGAACTGATGGCCTTATATAACAGAATAAGAGAACTGGAAGGGAATGCTACTAGAAAAGTGAGGAGGGGCAATATCTACATAATGTAAGAAGTCTTAAGGGAAGAGCACATACTAATGTAGTAGCTGTGGAGTCCTTTGTGCTTTCTGGGCTTGGTTGCTTGTTTGCAGACATTTCATTACTCAACTAGATAACTTCAGCGATGCTCATGAGTGTGGAATTTGTTCTTTGTTTATATAGCCCTGTCAGTGTTGGTACAGGCATGTTTTCTCCTTGACAACTCCTTGATTAGAGTATTGTTTTCTGCTTAATTATTTGTTTGGTGTTAATCCCTGCTTATCTGGGCATTGGCTGCTGGAGGAGATGCGTTCTAGGTTTCTTCTTAGGTTTTTGTGATCTCTTTTGCTACAGTATTCCCCCCCCCCCCAATTATCATGGGGAGGAGCCTCAATTTTGGCACCTCCCATCCTCCCTAACTTGCAATGATTACAGCATCATACACATATGATTGACCCCCCTTTAGATGCCCATGCTGTAGCATGTGCTGAAGATCACAGCCACAAAGGATGAAGCTAATTATGTGAGTCTATCTCCTTTCATTCCTATTCTACCAGAGGCAAAGGCAATGGATTTATCAGCTCCAGGCACTGGGTTTCAGACATATGCATATATGCACTGCTGTATGTGGAAACGCCAACATTAAAAGGGAGATCTCACAAAGTTCTGAGAAGAGTACAAGAGATCCTCTAATACGAAGAGCACAGATGCACATGAACTCACACATGGGTTTGCACTCTCTGTGTAATATTATTTCTATGAAAATTAAGATTTTGCAGAAGCAGGGATGCTATCATACTACTTTTTTTCAAAAGTTTATGTACAGTTCAACTACCTGTCAATTTCAAGTCATGTACTTTTCAAAACAAGTACAGATCCTCCTGGAGAAAATATATCTATGAGGTGCCTAACAGCTGACACTGGCTTGATGGCATATAATCAATCAAATTTCAAAAAATGAACACTGATATATTTCTTAGATGATATTTCAAGGCATTAATAGCTACAGGGTTTCAGTAAATGCAGAATAAAGTCTACAAGGACAGGCAATTATTTGGCTTTTGCTTGACAATAATCAACTCCTAATTTGCAGGCTTCGGACTATGTATTAATGGTTTCTATACCTTCTCCATTCTATCACAAGAGGCTTTTCTAATTTCCCAGTTTAGATTCCTATGTGCAACTGAAAATTGCATCACTATACATATTCAAGTATTTGAATATGGAAGGCAAGACCCATGGTCTTACATTCCATTGGAAGTATGCCATGACTGTCTTCTTACATTTCCTGTTCAATCTGAAGATCATATTAGATGACCCTCTTCAGACATTGTTAGTACACTGGAATATCCTAAGCTACATGCAGACATTCCAAATAATGTATTCAAAAACACAAAAAATGCTTTGAAGTCTGCAAATAGATTCATACTACAGAGGCTTTCAAAACTCCTTTAATGCTAAAGGAAAACATGGAGCTAGTCTATCTTCCTTTTTCTTTTTTAGTAGAAAGAAAAATGGGAAGATATTGGAGATGAGAAACTTTGTCATTTAGGCTGGCTGGGTTAAATGCTGACAATGAGACCAGGCACAATAATTGACTTGACTGGAAGCAGAATAAAAATGTTTCACAGATCCCCTCATTATATTTCTGCAACTATATACATCCATCAGTAATGCCAAAATACTCAGATAGGTAGACAGATTATATCCCAAATCATGTTCATTTGGCATACTGTTAATTGAACAGTTCCAGGGTGTTGTTTTTTCAGTGGAACTTGGGAAAGCAAATGTATCCAAAAGAACTTTTTTTTTCGTTCTTTCTGATGCCTTAAATTATTGATTATGAATTATCAGGCCCATGTTAGCTTTTTCAGTGACAGTTCAGCAAATCATCATTATAAAGCACTACATATAGATTTGGTTTGTTTCACAGAGTCTATAAAGTTTATTGTTTTTGGTATTAACAGTTCTCTCTCTCTCTCTCTCTCTCTCTCTCTCTCTCTCTCTCTCTCTCTCTCTCTCTCTCTCTCTCTCTCTCTCTCTCGTGTGTTTCAATTTTATGCTTTTTAAGCTTATTATCTAATTGCATGGTTGTGCTAGCTTCTGAAATGGCATGACATTAAGTCAGACTTACTTCACGTTCTCGGGTAGCAGAATATTCAATTATTTGTTCTGGCTCATGTAATTCCCTGTATTCTAAGCTAGTTAATGTCATTATAAGGCCTGAAATAAAGTGATTACCTTAAATGAGCATTTATCCAATCAGCAATTGAGTTCCTGAGTGGTTCCAGCTAACAGTTGTCGATGGGAATTTTCTTCCTTTGCCTCTGCTTTTTCTTGCTGCCCTAAACACCACCTCCATGTCAAAGAGGCACCATAACATTGTGTGGGTTCACTGTGAAAAACTGTCATGTGGTGTTAAAAATAGGACCTATATATATTATACAATGAAGAGGAATTGCACCTCCCTCTGCAGAGTTAAAACTAATGACCATTGCTTCCCATCCTAGGTAGAGATGACAGCTTGAGCTAACTGATAATGGCAGGCCTGCTGTTGAGCTGGCCACTTATGTTATTTCTCTTGACATGGTTCTGGGGAAGACCTAATTTTTTTGACATTTGACCATGCAAATTTGAGTCCTGATCCATTATTCTGCATTTACATCCTCCCACTGTTGCTGTTTAAAATGTGCTACAAGCTCCAGGAGCTCAGCTAATAAAGGCCACCGAATGAAAGGAAAGTTAAATATGAATGTTAGGAGGAGACTTAAATGAAGGGGGTTCACTTGTACATCTCAAAGATGACCTTCTGGAAATGTGCAAGGGAGCACTGTCTTCAAAGCAAATGGTAGAAGTGTGCAATCATCCTTCTGTTTCTCTTAAATGTTGAAAGAAGATATTAAACTATTCAGAGACATGGTTCCTTCTCCTGCCCAGCCCCCAGTCCCCACCCCCTTGAAAAGGTTCCATTTTACATGAGCTTTTATCTACTCGACAGTTTGATTGGTTGTACATAAAGCTTTCATTTTGTTTGTCGCTGTTACTGGTACATCTCACCAAAGGCAGAATTCTTCATTAAGCACAGAGATCTGGAACTAACTATCTCAAACTTTTGCCCCTTCTTTCACATGTTCTACCACACTCTTATTATTTGGCAGTATGCAGGCAAATTCATTAATTATCTTTCTTCCAACCCAAACATTCTTTTGAGTCTAGCCCTTTTTGAAACATATATTCTAGTGATCACAGCTACATGAAATATTTACATGAATAGTTCAGCATTCTGTAGCAGCCCAGCAAAAAAAAAATTCAATCATAAATGATGATCGCAATAACAATATTCGTGGATTTTTTTATTTTTATTTTTTTTGTCTCTTTGGACAACAAAACACCTCACAGGGCTTAGAATCTTTTTCTCCCACATTGGGCAAGTCGACAAGTCGACATTCTCTGACATTAGTCAATAGGTGAAGAATATTATCATTATGCAGTTTAAACATTTGATAGATGTTTCTGGATGAAATCAATCATTTCTGGTGTGATTGTTGTTATTGTAGTTATTATTAGCAATTGCATTCCTATCAATTTTCCTAAGTAGTTTGTCTCCTAAGATTTCGTCAGCCATGACAATAATAAAAACAGATTATTTCATGTAAGGAAACAAGATGCACAACTTTTTCAGATTTACATAAATGAGTGATATATACATTTTCCCAAATTAAATCATATTCATCCTCTCAGTTACATCTAGGTGTGGAAGGATTGTTCTAGATTTTTTTATTCCTCCTTTATTACTTTATAAGCAGTTAAAGGCAGCAAATGTATACAGGTAGTCCTCAATTTACAATCACAATTGAGCCCAAAATTTCTGTTGCTAAGTGAGATAGTTGTCAAGTGAATTTTACCCCATTTTAAGTGAATCACTGCAGTTGTTAAATTAATAACAGAGCTGTTAAGTGAATCTGGCTTCCCCATTGACTTTGCTTGTCAAAAAAAACCCACAAAAGGTGATCACATGACCCCAGGACACTGCAACCGTCATAAATATGAACCAGTTGCCCAGCATCCAAATTCTGATCATGTGACCATGGGAAAATGCTGCAATGTTTGTAAATGTGAAAATTAGTCATAAATCACTTTTTCAGTGACGCTGTAACTTTAAACAGTCACTCAGTGAACTGTTGTAAGTTGAGGACCACCTGTATTCCTTCCTCCTATTTTTTCCCCCTACAACAACATTGCATGGTAGATTGGGCTGACAGAAAGTGATTGGCCCAAAGTAAACTAGCCAGTTTTCATTACAACTCACAGTTGTCTGGTTTATAGGCCAACCTCTTAACCACCTGACTTCATGTCAAATTCTTATCAATAGAAAAATTCTTATTTTTATTATAGAAAAAAATGCATAATTATTGTTATATTTATTCTACAATAATTATCAACACAGAGTGGATAAGAAGGGCATATTCAGATGGACAAAAACTGAAGGAATGTATTAATGCTTTCCCAGAAATGGAATTAGAGTTTACAAAATTCCCTTTAAGATTACTTTTTCATGTCTGAAGCAGAAGAACTATGCATCTAAAGAGTTTTTAAAAGCCAATGGTTTCTAATTTCTCAACAATACCAGTTGCTGTAGCAGCATTGATTTCAGAATGGCAAATAACACACCTTCATTAAAAGACTCAGTTCTTCATGTGAAAGTGACCTCAAAATACACAAAATTGACAAGTTTTTCTCTTTATAGCTAACCTATTGGGTACCATCTTTGCAAAATGGGATTAGGTTTGCTCTGGGAAAGCCTTTAAAATCAGTGCAACAGGCATCTACAGTATTTAGATTCAGCTAAGCATTTAAACAGGAAGGAACAAAGTTTTAGCTTCATCAATATCTGATTAGGAAAAATAAATACTCCTTTTAATCAAATTCCCCAATCACATGAAATTTGCATGCCTGGTTAAACCATATCTCTCTCTCTCTCTCTCTCTCTCTCTCTCTCTCTCTCTCTCTCACACACACACACACACACACACACACACACACACACATAAATTCAACCTCTGAGTTTACCAAAGAGTTAACCAATGATTAACCAATGAGTTAAGGGCATTATTTCCCCTAGAGCTCCATTTCAAGGGATCTACCAGTGTTACAACTCACGACAGGCACAATGAGTCCCGCCCTTGCAGGATTGTAATGGTGTGGCTACATGAACAAGAACTGTGGTCCTCGAAAGGGAGGAATCCCCAGTGCATCCTATATAATACCCTAAGATGGGCACCTGGACCCAGCAAAAAGAGGGGAGAGGGCGCGAAACAAGAGCTACTAGAGAGCTGATCTATGGGCATTCAGACTCAGACACAAACCAGGCAAATAAGGAGAGCGACTACGAGTGAGGAAATGACTCCCAAGCTTACAAACATGCGGACTGATGGTCCTCGAAAGGGAGGAATCCCCAGTGCATCCTATATAATACCCTAAGATGGGCACCTGGACCCAGCAAAAAGAGGGGAGAGGGCGCGAAACAAGAGCTACTAGAGAGCTGATCTATGGGCATTCAGACTCAGACACAAACCAGGCAAATAAGGAGAGCGACTACGAGTGAGGAAATGACTCCCAAGCTTACAAACATGCGGACTGATGAGGGACAACTAGAAACTATACAGTCAATTGGGGCGGGTAGACTGGTGACCTGCTCAATGAGCAGGGCACAAAAGCAATCAGCTAAGTGTGTTAGCGCATTAAACAGTTTTGTTTGTATTTTATCCTGGTGTTCAATTGTTTCCTTTTAAATATGAGTATACCCAGGATTTGCATTTTTAGCATAATTAGGGATTATATATATATATGTATGTATGTATACACACACACAGATAGATAGATAGATAGATAGATAGATAGATAGATAGATAGATAGATAGATAGATAGAGAGATAGAGAGATAGAGAGATAGAGAGATAGAGATAGAGATAGAGATATAGAGATATAGAGATATATAGATATATATACATAAACACACACAGAGATATAAACATATAATATTTATATGTTAGTTATATGTAGGGGTGTAGGTCTATACATATGTTGTGTATAGTATGTTTAAATGTGTGTTACAGTATGTATGTGTACACTTTTGAGAGCAAGCAACTAAATTTCATTTTTAATGTGTGCCGTTGTGCCCACAGTAAAAAATGACAATAAAGGTTATCTATCTATCTATCTATCTATCTATCTATCTATCTATCTATCTATCTATCTATCTATCTATTATTTAAGAGCAGAAGAAAAAAATGTTAAGACTTAAAGCCTGAATTTATTATAGATAGGTTGTTATAAGGTCAGGGTTTTTTTTTATTTTTAAATAGCTGCTCTTCTTTATTAGGACTTCCTAATGCCATAAAAGGAATTCCTCTACAAGAACCTCACTCAGCATCAGCTACTGAGTGCTGGTTTAGCTTTAGATTTATTTCTTGCTGTTCTGAGAATTGCCTTCTTCTGGATACTTGTCCCTATTGTAGTTGCCAAAGAGATAGCTCTCCTTACCCTGTGAAGAAGAGATAGTGACAGCGTATAAACAGAGGGATACTGATTCACAAGGCAATGGGGTAGTTAGCGCTGCTATTCTTGTTTTTCCCCACAGGCCAGATGTGCCACACCAAATCCACACCCACCCCATTTCCGGCAATGAGGGAAAAGTTGTGATACGTCACGACACGTCACATGATGTTGTGAGTTATACACCCCTGCCCTAGAAAAAGAGAGGTTATTGATTTGTTTTAAGTGGCACTGATTTAAGTAACAAAGCTAACTAACTAATAATGGTTTATAAGTAATGAAGACTTTAAATATTGAAAAACTGAATTTGTTTATGAAGCAACTGAATTGAAGAAACCAAAGGGACCATATCCAGCGTGAATGGGCCATTCAGCTGCATTACAGTAGAAAAACACAAACAAGTAAATAAGTAAATTTTGCATCCCAGATTACAAACAGTAACAGCCCCATCTCTTTTTTCAGAAGTGAAATCCTAAATCAAACCTTACCTTGTCATCTCAGAAATGTAGTTTTCCATCTTAAAATCTACAGATATTTTTAATAGGGAAATGAAGGAACCTGGAGACCAACAGTTTAATTTTGAAAATAAGCAGTTGTAATTAACTGAAAATAAAGTAGAAAGATAGATAGATAGATAGACAGACAGACAGACAGACAGACAGACAGGAATCAATAGATTGGGGAAAAAACATTCTAGAAATAATGGGCAGTGAATAAGGAGAATATCATGAAGAAATGAAACAAGTGGGTTTATAGTCAGATAAGGTGTAATAAAAGGAGACCCATCAATGGATCTTCAATTGGTAAGAATATTTCATAAGGGCTGCTCCACTGAGATGGGCATCTCCAAAGTCCTTCCTCAAGGAGATTCATTTAATTTCATCCTTGTTAACTGTTCTGTTTGTAGCTAAAAGTGTTCTTGTTCTTTGTTTCTGTCAAATGAATATAATCAAAGGGCACGTGGGGGGGAAAAGTATGGGTTCCCTGAGAGTAGCTGCCACAAACAGGCCTAAACGATAAGGATGTGTAAGTCTTTCTTTCCCCCCATCTCAATAAAATAAATAAAATTTCTCTGCATTATCTGAAGCTGCTATTTGAATGTGAGGCACCAATGAAGACTTTCTTTAAAATGCAAATAACAGCTTGGAGGTGCCAATTTTAATTTAGTAAACAGTCTAGAGCAGGGGTAGGCAACGTAGGCTCTTTTATGACTCATGCACTTCAACTCCCAGAATTCATAAAACAGCCGAGGTTGCCTACCCCTGGTCTTAGAGCAAAGGGTTGAAGTCCTCTCCCATTCATTGCACAACCATTTTTCTCAAAATCAAGAGCTCATTTAAATTGAGAAACAAACTGAAAGGTTTTCCCCTGTGAGGTCAGTTTCAGCATCTCAAAGAATTGTTTAGCATACACAGAGCTTGAGGTGAGTCGTTGTCATCATCGTCGTCGTCATCTGTAACACCATCAAACATCCAGATCTGCCTATCCCAGGTCCTTGGTAAGGACTCGATAGGTAGACAAAAATGCCAAATCCAGCCGGAACAGAAATAAAGCAGGTGATAAAGAGTTCATATACCTGAATGCCAACAGATGCAAACTTCAAAAGATAAGGATCTATAAATGATGAAAAAATGATAGTACAAAGAAAACAAAAGGAAGTTAATTAGAAAAATAAGGGTGTGAAGGCCCAGCTTACTAAAGATAGCGCACTGTTATATCCTTCGTAGCATTCAAAGCATGCTGGGGCAGTGGTATAGCACTGCATCTGTAGATTGTATAATTTGGTACTCCAATATGTTTGTGTGTGTGTGTGTGTGTATACACACACACACACACATATATATACATAAACAGACACAAACATATATATATATATATATATATATATATATATATATATATATATATATATATATATATATATATATATATATATAGAGAGAGAGAGAGAGAGAGAGAGAGAGAGAGAGAGAGAGAGAGAGAGAGAGAGAGAGAGAGCTTTCTTTTTCTTGCTTTTTTGCTATTCATTTTTTTATCCTTTTATAATTGTTGTTTTCTATGTCTTCTTTGATGTTTCTGTAGTTTTTAAAACCTTTTAATAAAAATTATTTTAAAAATGAAAACTTAACAGGTGATGAATTGGATGGTAAAACTGAAGTATTTCTACTCCAACATTTAATGGTTTAGGAAACTCAAGGTGGTCCTGATCTTTGCCAACATTGTCACATACAATTTTGCTGTGTTTTTCTCCTTTAATAATTATTATGAAAAATCCATTTGAATTGGAAATGGAATCCATTAGCAAAACTGACCCAAAAGCATCTCTTGATTGGTTTGTCTACTTATTGGGAAGGACTGCTTCTTTTTTGAATGTTATACACATTCATCATTGCTGTAGGTGTTGAAAGGATTAGGGTCCTATTAATGCTGATTGAATCTTGTATTCATTTATGTTCTGCATCATACTGTGTGACATGCTTTTTATCTCTTGCATTGTTTGACCTTTTTGCCTTAGTAGGAAATAAAATGATAGGATTGTTTTCACTCACTACTCTGACTATATTTTACCTACTTAGGTGAATACATCATGTAACTGATGTAATGGACTCTGACCCTCAAAGGTTTATGCTACAATAAAACTGTCATTTTGGTATGGCTTTTGAAGTCCCCCTTCATGTGTCATTCAAACAAAGGGGGCTATATGTTTTAACAGACAAGGTACAAGCTTATTAGCCCTGCCCCAACATGATGTTCCATTTCTACCTCAGATGTCCACATAATGAGTGTGGACAAATTTGAAAGAAAAGATTTCTAAAGGGACAAGGATCTTCCATCATGCCAAATCATATGGAAGCCTATATACATATAGGTCTACATCAAGAGGTTTACCTTTTTCCAAACAATTTAGAGGCTACTTGTCTCCTACTGTCAATATTGTAACCAGGGCTTTTTTTTCTCATAGAACGCTCAGAACGGAGTTCCGGCACCTTTTTTGGATAGAACCTTCTGGAGTAGGCAAGGTGGGTTGTATGACATGTGTGAGTTCTGGCACCTTTTCTTTTACAAAAAAAAGCACTGATTGTAACAGGGAGAAAAATTCATAAATATCCCAAAGACAGATGTATATCTTCCAAAAACATCAGATAGGGACTCAATTTACCCCAGTGCCTGGAAGGGCAGCCAGCTTTTCAATAGCAAGATGTTATGAGGCACATCAAGCAGTACAATGAACTAACATTTAAAAAAAACTTGAGTTATCAGGTCATAGGTGTGTAGATTCTAATGATATATAACTTCTCAAGAAATGATCATGGCAAATGAAGATTTATTTATTTTTTTACCCTGGAGTACAAAGCATATAATTCTTCCAAAATTAAATATTTTCCATTAAATTGTCAATTTCAGCATGAGATGTTTAAATTAGGTTAATCATTGAAATCAACAGGGCAATATCTTTCTATCTGCTAAGCATTAGCAGAAATTTGTGATCCCATTAATACAGAATTTGGTGTCTTGCCCCTCACAACTATGCCATTCAGGCAGTTATTGCATATTGCATTGTTTAGTCGCAATATGCTATCCTGAGGATCTTTCTCTGTCCTTGCAATGCTAGAGCTTCCCACTTTGTTTCCATTAACAAGTGAATTCCAGTTCTTCTAATATTGAAACTTTCCATGTAATGCCCACATTCTTCAGCATCAAGATAATAGACTATGGGTACCACATTACACCTTACAAAAGTATCTTCCCATTAAATAAAATGTATAAGTATTTCACACCAGAGAATTACAAGGAGTACCTAAAAAAAGATGCAAAATCCTGCCAAGATCGGTCAGGCTTTTTGAAATGTTCCTTTTATATGCCACTTAAAATGTCATATGAAACATAACGGCCATCAGAACAACTTAACCAGCTACAGTAAGATTTGGTTCCTCAATATCTCTGGCAATAAATAAATTTGCTCTGGCAGAATGAATGAAGCCATACGTTTGATATTTCCTTCCCCAAGCAGAATTAGCTGACCTATTAGAACATGTAGGGAATAGTTTATTTATTTATTTATTTAATAATATTTCTATACCGCCCTTCTCCCGAAGGACTCAGGGCAGTGAACAGGGCAAGAATAAAAATACAAACTACAAAAGTTAAAAATAGATTAAATAAATGCCCACATACTAAAATACATCCATAAAACCTAGTAAAATAAAAATAGCAGACCCCCCCCCCAATCCCCTCATCAGGCCAGGCCAGCTTGTTCAAAAAAGTATGTTTTTACCTCGCGGCGAAAGGAGTGAAGGTCGGGCGCCGTCCGGAGCTCAACCGGTAGCTGGTTCCATAGCTCCAGAGCGCCCACAGAGAAGGATCTCCCCCTGGGGGCCACCAGTCGACATTCTCTGACCGGTGGCACCCTGAGGAGGCCCTCTCTGTGGGAACGCACAGGGCGGAGGGAAGTCGATGCCGGCAGCAGGTGTTCCCTCAGGTACTCCGGACCCCTGCCATGTAGGGCTTTGAATACCATTACTAGTACCTTGAATCTCACCCGGAAGGCAACTGGTAACCAATGCAGCTCACGGAGCAGAGGTGTAACGTGGGAGTATCGGGAGACTCCTAACACAACTCTCGCGGCTGCATTCTGTACCAGTTGGAGCTTCCGGGTGGTCCTCAAGGGCAGCCCCATGTAGAGAGCGTTGCAGTAGTCTAGTCGAGAGGTCACGAGCGCATGAGTGACCGTGCATAGATCATCCCGGCTTAGATAGGGCCGCAACTGGCGCACCAGGCGAACCTGGGCGAAAGCCCCCCTAGTCACAGCTCCTATATGGTCTTCCAGGGTGAGCCGTGAATCTAGGAGGACTCCCAAGTTGCGAGCCCTATCTACGGGGGGTAATAATTCAGCCCCCATAGTGAGAGGTGGAATGTCCGAATAAACCCGGGATGAAGGTATGCAAAGCCACTCGGTCTTGTCGGGGTTGAGTTGAAGTCTGTTCCTCCCCATCCAGACCCGAACCGCCTCCAGGCAATGGGACATCACGTTGAGGGCATCACTGGGGTGGTTTGGGGTCGAAAGGAAAAGCTGGGTATCATCAGCATACTGATGATACCCAACTCCAAAACCACGAATGATCTCACCCAGCGGTTTCATATAGATGTTGAACAGGAGAGGCGAGAGGACCGACCCCTGAGGAACTCCACAAATGAGAGACCTCGCGGTCGACCTCTGCCCTCCTGCCAACACCGACTGCGAACGTCCCTGGAGATAGGAGGAGAACCACTGTAAAACCGTGCCTCCCACTCCCAATCCCCTGAGACGCCGCAGCAAGATACCATGGTCGATGGTATCGAAAGCCGCTGAGAGGTCTAACAGGACCAGAACAGAGGAATGCCCCCTGTCCCGAGCCCTCCAGAGATCATTCACCAGCGCGACCAATGCCGTCTCCGTGCTGTACCCGGGCCTGAAACCCGATTGGTACGGGTCTAGATAATCCGCTTCATCCAGGACCAGAGGGAGCTGATGCGCCACCACACTCTCAACAACCTTCGCAAGAAAGCGAAGGTTGGAGACAGGACGAAAGTTGTTCAATACAGCTGGGTCCAAGGCAGGCTTCTTGAGGAGAGGCCTCACCACCGCCTCTTTCAAGACGGTGGGGAAGCTACCCTCACTCAAAGAAGCCGATATAACTGCCTGGAACCAGCTGCGTGTCCTCTCCCGGGCTGCATAGACCAGCCAGGAAGGGCACGGGTCCAATAAACATGTGGTGGTGCTCAGCCTCCCCATGATCCTGTCCACTTCCTCCGGAGTCACAGAATCAAACTCCTCCCAGATGATATCGACAAGACCGCCCGCGTCCTGCTCGACAGACTCTGCCCAGTCAGAGTCCAGACCGGTTGCTAGGGATCTCACATTTCCTGGAGTTGAGGGGAGCTAAGACTAGGCACCCCTTTTCTGTGGTGCTCTGGAATGGCCTCTCTTTGGAGATCAGAATCACCCACCTTTCTCTTCTGGTTTTTGAAAAGTTATTAAAATCCTATTTATTTCTGAGAACATTTCTTAATTTATTGCATTGCACCATTTACTATTTACTTTTATTGTCCTTGTCGTTTATTTTAATATTTTTACTGTGGAGGATTTAATTGTTATTCTATTCCTTATCTTGCAAGATGCTGAGTATTGCTTGATTGCTAAATTAAATAAGAAATTATGTATCTGTTTCACAATTACTCATATGATTGCTCAGAACATAGAGATAAAGGAGACTATTTTCATCAGGAGGGATATTGACGCAAAGCAGTGTAGAAAAAAGGAAGCAAGTAAACCCCCCTTTTAGAAATTCAGATACTTTTTTTCCAATATTCCCAAAGGAATTCAAAAGAGCACATGTGACATGTTATTGGTTTCAAACTCTATAGCACATCTTTGATGACAAAGATTGCTGTACTGAAATATTAAGGACACTGGAATATTGGGAAATTGAAAATGAAGTTCTATATCTGTTTTTTTCCTGAAAGTGACATTCACTGAATTCATTAGGAATTACTTTGAACTAAACATGTATAAGAGAGCCAGTTTGGTGCAATGGTTAAGGCACCAGGCTAGAAATTGGGAGACCGTGAGTTCTAGACCTGCCTTAAGCACAAAGCCAACTGGGTGATCTTGGATCAGTCACACTCTCTCAGTCCTAGGAAGCAAACAATGGCAAGCCACTTCTGAAACCTTGCCAAGAAAAGTCTAGGCAGTCATCCACCAAGATCAAAAATAACTTGAAGGAAGAAAAAAAAGAGAGAGAGGACGGGGATATAAAACTGATCTTTTGATCTACTCAGAGGAAGTAAGATTTTCTTTCAAGAGTTGCTTTAATGCACCGATTCCTTTAAGAAGTGGCACCTTTTTTCATGATCATTTGGAAGCCTTGTAAAAGGCACATGGCTGTTTTAATAAGCAGCAGATAAGTAAGGTAGTTACCTGAGTATGAAATATTTGCTCCTAATAATTTGCAAAAACGGGCATACAGATCATGTACCATATAAATTGACAGGTCATGAAAATGCAAGACCACACTGAATGTTCTCTTATTCTATTTATGGGTTAGAAGATAGAAGATATCAGTTCGGGATAGAGTGCCTATTTTCTATGGCAATTCTTTGTTTCTTCTTCCTTGCTCATTCAGAAGACTGAATATGTCGGCCATAAGATGCCCCTACAAAGCTCCATTGTAATATTAATTTATCTTTGATAAAGTCACTGAGGAACTGTTATGCCACTTAATTGAACATTTCAGTGGAGGGAGTATAAAATGGGAGCCTATGTGCACACATGCTTACACACTAAGAAATCTAAATCCACCTTGGACTGTTGCCTTTTCACCCCGGTGTACCTTAAAATGGTGTTTGCCTCCTTAACCCACAATTTTCTGCTAAAAAAAATAATAATAATTATTTTCTCCAACCCTGCCCTATAAAAATAATACCGTATGCATTTGGGGAATATGGAGGAAATATTTAAATGTGGAATGTTCTTTTCTTTCTGCAAATACCTTCAAAATGCTTATTTGACGCCCCACTCCCCCTAAATTATGACAGGAGACAGGTCGTAATAACTGATGTAATAGGCAAGGAGGGAGAATGGAACACAATTCCCTAAACCCAATAAAATAAGCAATTACTCCTGTTATCTGAATGGCTCTGTCAGTGGAGAAGTTTTCTGTGTCGCAACAGAATCTAACAGAGCCAGTTGCCTTTAAGCATCAAAGGCTTTGGCCTTATTATCTTCTGGAGATGTGCATGTATAATCAGCTTCCCCAACAAATGGGGAGAAAATGTCTCCGGCAAAACTCTAAAATGGTGATAAACTATGTCCAAATGATTAATTCAAGAAATTCTCCATCACGCTGTGGCAACATGTGCCCGTCTCTTCTGTCATGCCCTTGGAGATTTTCCATGCTAAATGTATGTGCATATTTTTCATGGCCAATGATATTTGAATTGCAGCCTGCTTCCATGCAGAACATAAAACACTTCAAACTGCATAATGCAGACTAAATTATAAGTTCTCCAGTGGCCTGAGGTAGCAAGGGCCATAATAATGAGTGTGCTTAAGTGACTTGGTAGAATTTTTTTCCGCTTTAATTTAATACCTTGACTCACTGCTTCCTCTAAAAAAATTGTTTCATACTCTTATAAGAACAATATAATATTAGGAAAGATGGTTCTTTCTTTGCTTTAAAATGCACTATTCTAGCTCAAGGATGACCAATTCAGACACGTCAATCAATTCCACATGAAACTAGAATTCCTATGCATGTGGGAAATAATTCCTTTATCATATTATATACAAATTCATTTCAAGCTCTTTTGAGAATATGTGCATTATAGATTTAATTTCTTCAAGCAAATTATTAATAGCACCAATTTCTTTATTAAAAATGGAAACAAATGCACTATTACTTTCCTGTAACCCCAAGTTAGTATTCAAAAAGCAATGTTATATGAATATATTATTTTATGAACTGAAAGCTTCATCCAGCCTTAGTGTCTAGAGAAACGGGGTTCAAGCTAGGAATGCAGCTGAACACACTCCCAAATTCCTCAATTAACCAACAGGGTTTTTTGGCCTCTCATCTCCAAGTCTTTCTCCGTGATTATGATGTCCCATAGAATAACTTAATATTTCTGATATAAACACTGAAAACTGGCAGATGTGTGTGTGTAATTTATATGTCATGCTTATCAACATAATTGATGCTATGTCAAACAGCTGATGTTATACAAAAGACATGCTGATGCCTGGATAAGAGGATAGTTTGAAATTTCAGTTGCAAAATTTGTGAATGAAATTGTGGTTTTGCATTGGGCTAAACGTTGTTCTTCTGCTTCTCACCCACTGTTTTGGAGCATAGTTGCTACAAGCTCTTATTTAACCAGGATACTATGTCTGAATAAAAACATCTTACACAATAAGCCAGGATCATAAGTCAGGATCTGAATCATGGAAAGCTCATTGTTAAAGCTCATTTTAACTTCTAAGCAACATTCATTGAGTTAGAAAGCCTAGGAGTTTGAAATCTTTTTGGTTTACTCCATGGAACCAAAAGAAATTCAAAAATATATGTTTTGATATCTTACTTGAATGCTGTATTATCGACACCTCCTTTGCTGACAAAAGTTCCCTCTGAAGTAATTTGTTCCTTTCTGTTTACCCACATTAAATGGCACAGAGCTGATTTTTTTGGTGATCCAGGCCACATGTTTGATAGAATATTGGATCAACTTTTGTTTATTTGAACCAAAATGTTACAGTAAAAAAATTGTTAGGAAGAAAGGGAAGTGATGACTTGTAGCCTATCATATTGCATAATTATAGGTCATGTCCCAGAATGAAAAAAGTTATTGGAAGTGATGATGAATAGTTGCAAAACCAGATGCACAGTTAGCTCCATCACTGAGTTCACAGACAGTGATAAGTCAAAATATATGTTGTTTGGTTTTGATTTAGCACATTCTGTGAACCCAGCTACTTGCTAATACATATGTGCTATATAAGAACCCTGCCACTGTGACCTAATCAACAAGCTATAATGAAAATAGATCATAGTTTAGCATAGTATTGAAATTCAACTTTTATCTTACAAGGAATGTTCATTGAACTCTGAGTTTTCCAAATTGTAAAAAACAAACAAGCAAACAATAGCAATATATTTCTTTCACAGACATTACTAAACAGTTTGTTCTTATAAAAGGTACTTTTAAAAGAAAACCTTATAGGAACTTCTCTCTTCTGCAGTTTGGTGTGATATAACAGAAAACACCATCCATAAGAATGGGATATAATCCTTTTGTAAACAGTGACATTTTTCAGAAAGACACAAATATTCTTGAAAGTAGTATGGATTTCTCTTTGTACGCACACACTTAATTGTACTTTAAACATGATAACAGTATAGACTAGCTTTCCAGTTTGTGCAGTCTAAGCTTACTTGGCTCTTTTTACAGGGAGAGAATTAAACCCATTAATAAACATTCTTTCCAACTGAAATAAATCAGTTCATAATGGCTTTTGACTGGATCTGGCCCAATTCACTAAAAGTCAGAGTCTGGATAAAGGGCAGGTAAATCGAGCCAACAAACGATCTAACATCACAAGCACTGCATAACATCCCCAATATGTTAGGCTTTCTTGCCAAATAATGATCATTTTGCTCCGAGCATTGTCTTCTCTCTCCACCACCCCCATCCATTGTCTTTTTCTCTAGTGTAAATTCTTTTGGATTTTAAAAAGGCATTTAGTCTCTATGGTTTAAGGCTATTGAATACTCTCCCCCTCTACACATATGCCCCCAAAGTGCTTGAGGGTATTCAAAACCTTGAAGGTAGCCTAACACTACTGTCCTCTTACATGTGAAGGCAGCTCATTCATTCCAAGTGGACAGCTATTCTTCAAAGCCTCCTTTGGAGAGAAGTAAGTGCCAGTTCTGATTTGTATGTTTTTGCACAGTTACAGAGCACTGTGCTGAGGCCTTCTCAATGGCTCCAGGCACATTTAACATAAAGCAGAAAGAGAAAAAGAGGACTGATGGTAGCCTGCAATCTTCCTATCATAGAGTACATCTGAGGAAGGCTTTCTATCTCATGGAACCTGGTGAAATATTGCATTTTTCAGACCCAAATGGATGTACCTCTGGGGCTTCCAACAAAACTTGAACATAAAGCCATCCACACTGAAGTTTAATTTCCAAACATTATATAAAACGGTCAGCTCATTATTCTGTAATAAGCAGGTAGGCGCAGTACCTTTTTATTCTTAGCTATCGACATTGAATATTTTTATAATCTTCCCCAGTGAAAGAAAGCACATTTTTTTAGAGAATTCACCCACGAGAGAATCTTGTCAAGTGCTATTATTCAGGTTTTGGTGCCTTGTTTTTCAAATAAAGGATATCTCACAACCACAGCTCCACATGTTAACTGATGTTTGAGATCTCCTGCTGCAAATAATACCCAGTATTTGTTCAAATTAGTTTACAAGCTTTTCACTTTGCCTCATTAAAAAAGACCAATGCAAAGCATTAATGATTTATAGAAGATGAAATTCATACACCTCTTTGGAACAATGCCCAAGGCTATCAGGTAAGCTGTCCTATTTTACCTGTTCTTTCATTATACACAAATGTTTCTGCCTAGTGCTGGAAATCACCTGGCAAGGTTGCCTGTTTGGCTGGCATGGTATCCTGTTTTTCCCTCGGAGGATGGATAGTTTTCCATGGCATTTGAACAATGATTGTGGAGGGAGAATTTCCATGACATTCAACATGCAAGCCACATGTAGCATCGTGGTTCATATACCATTTATGAGTATATAATGTTTACTATCTGAATATTCTGTGTCACATTTAGCAGCATACACCTGTTGTCCTTTCAAATGAGTTAAAAGTCAAATAGTTTCCCACCCTAGTTTCCTAGACTAGCAGTGATGATGTTACCTCAATAGGGTAATGAAACATCAGCAAAAAAACAAGCAAGCTCAGAGAGCACCAAGGACACCTAATTTCAACCCTGAGCTACAAATATTCTCCTTCATTAGTTTCCTACCCTTATATTGATGTCTAACACATTAGATGTTATCTCACTAAGGAGGAAAAGTATAATATCCCACTTCAATCTTTTAATTGAAAACTTTGTATTTGACTATGCGCAGTTTGGAGCAGCTACGAAATGGCACCAACAGTGTCATTGCCAGATATCTGGATAGTAAATCTATGAAGATCTGCAATCTATAAGTTAGCTGACTGCAACAACAACTTACAACTGGTATTTGTAAATGGGCAATCATATCATTAGCTCAAACACAGGGTTAATATCTCAAACATCTTCTTTTTATTTTTACTTTCCACTTGTTTATTTTCAGTTACTGATGGCCTAGGAGATGTGGAAGGAAGATACAATTTGCAGGCAACAGAAGCCACCAGGTGCTGAATCCAAATTAGGTGAACAAGGAGGTGAAACTCTTCCTTATCAAGGTAGATGACCCTCTAGAGCAATACTACATTGTGGGGAAAAAGCATGCTGCTGATAGTTTATAGGAACTAAGAGCAAGGCAGGAAGGCCCATTGACAAGTTCAGAAGAAACAAATGAATATTGTTTTTATGAAGGAACACAATATTCATTAGTATCCCTGTTTAGCAGCAGAGTTCAATGACTAACAACAAAGATTGGAAAAGGGATTGATGGTGAGGACATTTCACTTGAGTATCTTTATAGTATTTCTCTTCCAACTAGGGTTGGTTCTCCCTCCACCCCCTTTTTTTTAAAAAAAAATCAGATTCTATAGGTTACGTTTCACCATTTTCTACTGATGATGTTTACAAATTCAGGTTTTGGGGAGTCCCAGCCAAAAAGGGATCCATTTACATCATGCTGACAGGCCAATACTTTGTGATCGGCACCAGTAGCAGATCCCCCATTTTGTTGAAGGATGCTTTTTCGATCCAGATGGTTAATCAACTAACATATATCTAACAGCATATTTACTAGAAAGTATGACCATTTTACTTAAGACATGTTGAAAGGATTGCTTTGCATTACCTTTCTTGCAACTATAGCATAATGCATTGCTTATGTTATTTGATTGTGTTATAAACTCAATGGATACTGCACTGCATTAATAAATACTAGAACATTTAATATACTGTATATGGGCTACAAGGGATGCGGTGGCTCAGTGGGTTGGGACGCTGAGCTTGTCGATCAGATGGTCGTCAGTTTGGCAGGTTGAATCCTGAGTGCCGCGTAACAGAGTGAGCGCCTGTTACTTGTCCCAGCTTCTGCCAACCTAGCAGTTCGAAAGCACGTAAAAATGCAAGTAGAAAAATAGGGACCACTACAGTGGGAAGGTAACAGCATTCTGTGCACCTTTGGCATCTAGTCATGCCGGCCACATGACCACGGAGACATCCTCGGACAAGCGCTGGCTCTTTGGCTTTCAAACGGAGATGAGCACGGGCCCCTAGAGTCGGAAATGACTAGCACGCATGTGCGGGGGAACCTTTACCTTTACCTTTACCTTATATGGGCTACAGAATGACCAGTAGATGGTAGCAAAGCAAAGTTGTGTTTATCTCACTGCTGCCATCTAGTGCTCAACTGGATTTTTACTGCCCAAATCTGGAAACCCTAATTAGAAAGTATTTGAGAATCCTTTTGATTTGAAAATGTCATTTAACACTAACATCATTATAAAGGATGGTTTTTGGGAAATTAACTTTACACATAATTTCAGAACTGATTCAGTAGAATGAGAAATGTTGATGTATTGATCTAGCCTAGTTTTGCAGAAAAGTGGGTTTATTTGTTGCCTTTACAAAGTTTTATTTCTTTATTATTTAGATTTTTTAAGCCTTCATATAGTCATCCAACTCACTGGGATGACTGGGATGGGATGACACTGGGATGACACTGGGCCGCACAAAACAAAAATGAATATTAAAGGGTGGAGAAATCACATATCATTAAATGATAGCCTAGATGTGAAAAATGGCAAATTGAATGAAATGGATGAAAACTCTCAACAGGGGACAGCATTCACCCAGGCCCAAATGATCTGTCATAGCACAGGAAACCATAGCTGTAAACTGGAGAACACTCAATATTACATCTTGGCAGAATGATATAAATAGAAACTTATGTCTATATAACCTTCACATAACTTCAAGATTATTGGGATTAAGCTGCCTTTTAGCTACCATTCAGCATTTTTACTACTCACTCATGAAGAATAGAAAAAGTAACACAAGATTTCTCCCATCCGTACTTTGTTGTCTGTACTCCCATTTGCTGGCAAGTCATTTTTTATCATGAACATTCAGACATATTTTATTTTTGTTCATTATTAGATTTATATCTCACCTTTATTTGTATGACAAATCAGTGCACATAATAGTCCTGCTTCCTACTTTTCTATAATAACAACTGAGCTGAGAGAAAGAGAGAAAGTCACCCAGACAGCTTTCGTGCCTAATGGAAAACTAGAATTCACCATCTCCTGGTTTCTAGTTAAGGATCTTAATACCTACCCTAAAGTGGCAATTATGTACAAGGGGCGACAGAATTCCAATTAACTCAGAGATTAAGTGCACAACACACATTGAAAAAAATTAGCTTCATCCCCGTGGTTACAAGAATGTAAGATGCTTCCAGATTGTTCCATACGCTGATGTCATGCAGCAAGGCGAGCTCTGCTGTTGACATCTGGATCAATTCAGTGACACCAAGAACTGTGCTAGCCGAAGTGCACAAGGTTAAGGCCAGCACTGTGAAAGTAAATGCAAACTGTGTGCCTTACCTCAGCCTAAGACATAAGCAGAAATAAATGTTTAAGCAGAATTTATTTATTTTTTTATTAAATACATATGCTATTGTACTATACAGGTAGAAGGTGACAGTGAAATTTCAGTTTCTGAGCTGAGAGGCACAGCCTCTTGTTTTCTGCCCTGAAAATAAACTTCCAAAGAAGTACGTGCAAGTGGAAATATCTTTTTATAATTTGATGTATCTAGTGCCAGTGAGGTTTCCAGATGTGCCAATACGGATTGTTCCATATTTCATACTCAATTATGGTTGGGAATTCAGTAAATCTCCCAACAAAACTAAAAGGCAACAGGTTGATAAAGACAATTAAAAGTTTGTTCTACATAATGGCTGTAATGTGTCAACTGGTTCTTTAAGAGCACTGGTTCTTGAGGTAATTGTTCACAAAAAAAGAAAAAAGAAATGGGTTAATTTTCTGTGATGTTAGTGCATCACTAAATATTGACCCTGTGAAGAAATGAATGGAAAGGTGGAAGCTCAGAATGGCTCACTGAATGGGGAACCATCATGTAACTCTTCCCGGAGGGGGGATTGTGAGAGATTGAGTGCCTTGTATGGGTGTCACTGATCTCTAGTATTCCTCCTAGAGAATTCATTTGTTCCAGATCGTAATTATCCTATGCCGTCCCTCTGCATTGTCTTCCATAAATCATGGCATCACCCTCTGCACTTAGAGGGACCACAATACTTGGCCAGGTTTTAGATCTATACAAAACTGATTTACAAATTAGAACCATAAGCTTCAGTTAACTTTCTAAGTATCTCTTTCAAATTAATCTGAATAATTTCTATTCCAAAAATCAGTTTGTGAGCATAAGTAGCGTCCAGTTTCTCCAGACTGAGTTTCTTACTGCATATCTTTACCTCTTGGGGGCGGGGGGGGGAGAATAAAAATGCATAGATTTAGTGCTTATTATTATTTAGGTCAGACTTTATCTCGCACATATCATTGAAAACCAGACTTTTTCTTCAACAATTCCAAAACTGAGCTCACAGTGACCCCTGCTGGCCATTGTGAATTTAACTGAAAAGCTCATAAAATTATTAGCCATACAAAGGCCCAGATTTTTTAAAAAATAAGATCCCACAAATTAAAGCATCATAAGTAAATCAATAAAACAAAGGGTCAACATTTTGTTAATTGTTTATTTTGCTTAATTCCTCTTGTTCAGTGACAATAATTAGCACATTACTTTAATTTTAACTAGCACAATATTAATATATTGGATAGATATCAATAAATATGAATAATTAAATAGGTAATCACAGAGGTTGAAAGAAATGTCCAATGCAATTCCATGCGTGGCTACTCATGAGCAACTTTTATTGAGTTCCTCAACTCACGTAACTGTGCATCTGTTGCAGCCTTTACTTGGGAAAAAGGCTCATTTGAATTCGGCAAGATTTCTTCAGAGAAGATAAAATTATACTTGCGCTGCTTACAGTGTTCCGAACCTAACTTAAATAAATAGCATCTTAAATAAATAAATAACACACCATTCCTTAAAAAAATTACTCAGAAAAATCGTTTCACTAATTTTGGGGGATGGTTTTCAAATTTGAGACATGAATATCATTTTATGGGGATTTTGTGTGGGTTTTCCCCTTCAAAATTACTCCTATATGAAGATTCACCTCTCTTCAATCCTGTTTTATACCACCTTTTTCAAATATGGTGAATGCTTCTATAGAACTGCTTCGTTCCTATGTCTATTTCTCATTCCTGGACTCATTACGGCTGAGATCTCAACTATAGAGGAATTCCATTGTGAATAAGAAGATAACATGGCAATAGGTAAAAATTGATTTCGGGAGGGGGGGGGAAATAAAGGAATCTCAAGTAATTATGCATGGTAAAATTTTCTTTTTAATTTTTTGCAAAAACTACGAAATGAAATATATTCTAACATTTTTTATCATTCCGAGATGTCATGCTGAAAAATGACAAATAGCTGCAGCTCTGTATGTATTTTAGCTGCTACCAAATCTGGGTTGCAGAGATTCAGAACACCACAAAGTAGCAGGAGAGAGCAGCGTATAATTTCATACAATCCCATAGTTGTCGTGACAGCCATGCATTCCCATGCATCTCTCAACAAGGCAGCTTCACTGTGTATGTTAATAACCCTTAAAAGATTGTGCTTTCAGTTTTTCATAGAATAATCTTCATCCTAGGTCTACAATAGAGACCAGAATTTCTGCAGCTACATAAGGTGGTTGTTAAGTGAGCCATATGGTCCTTAAGCAAATCTGTCTTCCCCCATTGACTTTGCTTGTTGGAAGCCAGCTAAGAAGGTTGCAAATGGTGATCAGGTGACACCACCCCCACCACCACCCCGGGACACTGCAGCCATTGTAAATACAATTGAAATAAAGAGCCTACCCCTGTTGCTTTACACTTCTTAATTTGTGTAGTGTATTTGGAAGAGTTTCACATGTGCATGTTTGTTTAATCAGGTTTCAGTCATATATATCAGCTTGGTATATTATTCCCAAATGAAGTGGGAAATTATATATTACTTTCCTTTGACCATCCTGGCACTATTAATAGGTCCTGGAGATCAAAGGGATTGTGGTAAACGTTCCAAGATTATGTTTTGAAAAGAGACTTCAAAATAGAACACATAATCTGGAGTTAGCATGGAATCACATTGAGTTTGTTATAGTGATTAAGGTAACAGGAAAGAGACTGGGAGAGCAGGGGTTCTACACTGCCTTGGGCACAAAGCCACATTAGGAGCCTGGACTAGTCATTTTCTTTCAGTCCTACATAGGAAGGAAATGATGGCAAACCATTTCTGAAAAATCTTACCAAGAACTCTGCAGGAATTAGCCCAGGCAGTCACCAGGAGTCAAAAACTGACTAGACAAGTAGTTCCTCGGCTTACAGCTGCAATTGGGCCCAGAATTTCTGTCATAAAGCATGATCACATTACATAGTCATGGCAATCCATGCAGACCCGGTTGGTCTCATTAACTGAATCCCATGGTCATTAGACAAGGCAACGTCCTGCCAGATTCCCACAACCAAAGTCAGTGGGGGAAAAAGACAGTAGGAGGTTATAAGTCCCAGAACTGCAGGCAAGTAAATGACTATTGCTGGCTGGAAGGGAGGGAGCAAGTGGGCGCACGGCAGTGAGGGTGGTGCAAGGGAGGATTAGGGAGGGTACAGAAAGGTGTGAGGGGTGTGCAAAAGACGTGGAGTGGATCAGAGAGAGTGCATGAAGGTAAAACGGGGTGCATGAGAGATGCTGCACAAGTTGGAAGAGGGTGTGAACGGGTGCACAAGAGGCATGGCATGGGTTGGGGAAGGTCAGAGAGTCTGTGAGGGCAACCAAGAGGTTGAGGAGGGTGCATGAGAGTGCATGGATCAGGAAGCATTCACAAGAATGCATGAATGGCTGGTGTGGTACAAGTACGGTGGGCTGCAGAGGGGTGCATAGGTAGGGCAACTTACCCAACAATGTACAACCTTCCCTGTTAATCATGGAATGCTAGGTAACCAGTCTTAACTTAGAATGGTCACAGTGTGGTCATAGGTCAAAGCCAACCTACATGCACATACACACAAACACACTTATTCACGTATATACATACATACACATGGAATAGTGTATAACATTTGATGTATAATTTATCATTTAAATGGACTTTGACACGTTATATCCAGATAAAAATTGTGGCTTTATATATGTACCTACTTTAATTGATCTTCCCTTGGTGGTGGTTGGTGTTCTTTTAAGAGCAGCAGTTGAAGAAACCCGTACTTCTGGAATGAAAGTGTAATATGGATGATGGCCCCTATGATTTGGAGAGGGTGTTTATGAGAACTTTTTCTGCAAAAGCACTGAAAATATGGGACTATTCCGTAATAAACTGTGATAAAAACAATGGAATATAATGTCATAAAAGCAACCAAAAATACAAATTTAATGAAATACCATATCAAAAGTGGGCTAAAACTTTGGATACAGTATACACTGAAACAGTGGAAAAATAAATAGTTAAGAGGATTGAAATTTACATCATATTATTTTATATAATGTATAATTTAAAACTAATTACAATTATATGCAACTTATATAATATATAATAATATTACAATTATTTAATGCTATAATTTAAAAGAGAATTTTTATAAAATTAAAATTTATAAAATTATCACAGAAAGATCAACAACTGCAGTACATCTACATTTATCAGGGACTGGAAACCCTTTATGAACTTTTTTGCTGAAAAAAGAGAAGAATGAGCTTGTGATTTATGGTTCTGAAGATTAGAAAGGATGGATTATAGAAAGAAGGAAATTATGATGTAACTTTAGAGAAGTGGGGGCAACTATAAATGTATTTATAACCACTGTCAACAAGATTGGAAGTAACGTATTTATAATCTTTCCTTTCCTTTTCTTTGATTTTCTTTTTCTATTTTCTTTATTCGTTATTTACTATTTTTCTTTATTATCTTTTTTTTTCTTTTATGATTTTTACTTTGTTAAAAAAATTCAGAAGAAAATTTCAATCCCCACCCCTAAATTATAAAATAATTTCAGACTCAGCTGTCAAACTGCAAAACGAGCACTTCCTTAGTGCTTCATGAAATAAATGTCCAAAACTGAAATGGATCAAGACAATCCAGTTCACTTAGTAGTCCCTGGAGTTGAGACAAATCATGACCTTTGCAAACTTAAGAAAACACACTTTCAAATACCAGAAAATGGAACCACTTCCTTCCTTCCTTCCTTCCTTCCTTCCTTCCTTCCTTCCTTCCTTCCTTCCTTCCTTCCTTCCTTCCTTCCTCTTTCTCTTCAGGCATGAGTTCATTTGATTTTACAAGACATTTAGCATCATCATTCTTTTTCAACATATTTCAAGACACGTAAGGATATTTTGTCGGGATCATTGTGGGCATCTTTTTAGGAGTTCATGTTGAGTGTTAAATTCCCAGGGCACCCAACCCTCAGTATTAGCATTTATCTACTGTACATATTCACAAAGTATAATAAGAGCAATGTTGGTTATCTGAATTTTTGCCACTCACAATTAGCCTTATGCTTAGAGGTGGTCTTGGAGTTATCATTTTCACTGGAAGTGCAGATGATCTCAATAACTAAGAGCTGCCCACACTGGATCTCACTTGGAATCATTTATTCATATTCTAATTTTATTTTACATAATTGTATTGAAGTTTTTGGTAAACATAAAAAACTAATACAAACTAAAGTAGAAGGAAAAAAGGGGAAAATGTTTAGAAGGTGCAGAAAAAAGGAAAAGAAACAAAATAGAGAAGAAAAAGTCAACAAGGACAATAATAAAAATATACCTTCCTACCTTCGTCACACCGAACATAAGCTAATCCAATTTTCCACCCTCTTTTAAAGTTAAAAATAAAAATGTTTTTTTCAATAACTTAAATTTTATCTCTACACAATCCAGAAATCATCGTTTTTCAATGTTGGTTCAGCAAAAAGTCCATTAGGGGTTGACAGAAATATCAAATAATTTATCCCTAATCAAATAGCCCAACTTTATATTCCTTCTTTTTGCTCTTCTCAATCTTAAGCTTTAAATCATTCCAATTGTATTGCAGGATTTGATTTTTCATCGATCTTTGTCTTTCAAGAGGTGTCGTCAAAGCCTTTGTCCATCTACTTTATAAATCTCATTAAAAGGGAGACTTACATTAAGAGGCATCATCCAGGATTTCTTCTCAAAAGCCATTCCATGTCCAGATCCTTTTCTTCTGATAAAGAGGCATCATCCACAATTCCATGTCCAGATCCTTTTTGTGACTTCTCTTTTGTATTCCTATTTTTTTAAAAAAATAATCTTAATTTTGTTGTCTCCCATGCCTTCAAACTTTATAATGTCTCTGTCAGATAAGTTTCTAAAAATTTATTCCTTGAAATTTGTATTATTTTGGAAATTTGAGATATTAATATGTCCGTCCAATTATATAAAAAAACCTCTTTAAAATAAGAAATGTTTATAGCCAGCTTAGCTATTTTAACATTTTTCTGCCTTGTTTCCTATTTGCAAATGTCATCAAGCCTCAGTTCCAATTATGGATTTAGTTTCATTTGAGCCATTTCCCACAACTACATTATTTAATTATATACTTGTTTTTCCAAATCTTACAGCAAAAATAACCAATATTCCAACTCTCTGTGGTTTCCCAACCTGTTTAAAACTTCTTAAATCAAAATGCTTTTGTTTTTATTTTATTTTTTGGCCAATTGGGCATTAAATTCTGAAATCTGTTTAAAATGTCTCAAATCAAAAGAAGATAAAAGTCACCAAATTAAAGTGACCATTTTGAAGGACTCTAATATCCATAAAGTGGTTAAATTGAACATCTTTGAATGTCATTAGAACACGGGTGTCAAACTTGCCACGTCACATGACGTGTTGCAACGTATCACAACTTTTTTTGCATTGCCAGAGCTGTGGTGGGCCCGGCCTCCTCATGATGCAACTGGCCTGCAGGCCAGCAGTTTGACACCCCTACATTAGAAGTTAATGTAATTAAAAAATAAACATTAGAATTCAGCTGGCTTAATGTTCTTATTAAAGCACACTTGTACTGCTGAAAGCAAAGATGTCGTTTCTCTTAATTTCTGGCACCCAAATCCATGGGAGGCTACAGTTTACAGTCTCCTCATGAGGAGTTGCTATTTAAATCACTCCTTGTTCTCTCCTTCTCCAGAGAGCTTTGAAGGACTATTCACCAGTCTTTCATTCTACACAGCGGTCATTGTTTCTGCTCATTTGTGGTGACATCTTCAGTTCACCCATGACTAATAGCAGAAGCCTGATTTTTTTTTCCATGTTCAATTGAATCTCTACAAGGGATTCTATGTGAGGCCATTTTGGGAAATGGTCTGGAAGCTGCATTTTATGTAAAATCCAGCTGCTAGGTTTTCTAAATGAAAGGTTAGATGAAAGTACTCCAATAGCCTCATTGGCTGCCAGTTTGTTTCCAGGTACATTTTGAAATCTTGGTTCTAATTTTTAAAGCCTTGAATAGGTGTAAGTCCTGGGGGGGGGGGGTTAAGTTGTGTCTCCTCCCCTTGCTTTGGTCAAATCTGTCAGCTAAGCCAGGTGTTCTAAAGGAGAAGATCATCTTACTTGGTTTATTTTATTTTTAGTGCCTTCAAGCCTAGACAAGTCCTCACAGTTTTCTTGACAAGATTTCAGAAGTTGTTTTCTCTTGTAACCTTTCTTGGGCTAAGAGAGAGTGACTGGCTCAAGGTCACTCAGCTGGCTTTGTGTCTAAGGCAGGACTAGAACTCCTGGACTCCCAGTTGCTAGCCTACATGCCTCTGCAGTACATCAAACGGGCTCTCACCTCACTTGTAGACCGGTATTTATGCAATATTCTTCCTCAGAAAGATGAATTGGATATCTGTATTGCTGTTCTCCAAAGCATTTGGCATTTTTGGTAATTTAGTATGGAAAAACTATATGTGTACAGTGCATTGGGAAAGTGCCTTACAGTGTAAATTTCTTAATATGACCAAGTATTACTGCATTTTGTATTTAAATCATTTAAAATTCCTTCATGGCTTTTTTTTTTATTGAAAAGTTTTACAGTACATTTTATCTTTAACAATCCCCCCTCCCCCCGCCCCTACCTAACCCTCCCTATCCCTCCCCCCCATTCCCCCCTCCCCCCCGGACTTCCCAGAGCTAAGTACAAGGTATAAAAGCAGAAAAACAATCATAAACATCCATATGCTAACAATAATAAACTATTAAGTCTATCGCTCTCTTGCTCATATAAGATAACTACAAGCAATATTAATATACATATAAAAAGAAAAAGAAAAGAAAAAAGAAAGGAAGACTTATTCAAATGCTAAATGAAACTTTTTAGTCCCATATTTGTTCTGGATATAATCAATCCATTTTTTCCACTCCATAATATAACGATCTTGCAAATGATCTTTCAAATAAGCCGAGATCTTTGCCATTTCCGCCAGGTCAGAAACCTTTAGAGTCCATTCTTCTATAGTCGGCAGTTCCTCCTTCTTCCAATATTGACCTATTAAAAGTCTTGCTGCTGTAATTAAGTTCAGCATCAACTTAATGTCCACAACAGTAGCATCTGTAATTATGCCCAATAAAAACAATTGCGGACAAAACTTTATCCTTTGCTTGAGGATCTTCTGCATATTCCACCAAATTTTTATCCAAAAAGCCTTAACCTTTTTCCAGGTCCACCATATATGAAAATAGGTTGCATCTTCACCACCACACCTCCAGCATTTAGGTTGATAATTCAGATACATACTTGCAAGCTTTTTAGGATCTAGATGCCATCTATAAAACATTTTATAAAAATTCTCTCTTAGGTTTTGGGCTTGCGTAAATTTTACGTTCCTCACCCAGATCTTTTCCCACATGTCCATTGTAATAACTTCTTGAATATTCTGGGCCCATTTTATCATACAATCTTTAACAAGTTCTGTTTCTGAGTCAATATCTATCAATGCAAGATAAATCCGTTTGATATGTGCTGGACCCTGGTTTCTAATTTGCTTTATCAAATTTTCATCAGACATTGAGAAACCAATTTTCTGATCTTCTTTCCACCTGGCACGTAATTGAGTATATTGAAACCAAGTTTGAACGAACTTCTCATCTCGCAAGAGATTGTAGGGCTTCAAACACCAGACGTTCCTTTCCAAGCTTAAGATCTCCTTATACGTAGTCACATCATGTTTGAAGCCAACGTTTATATTTTCTATTGCATGTTTCGGGATTGCCCACAACGGCATCTTGTAGTCTGAAATTCCTTCATGGCTTTTGTACTATTCTCAGAAAAATCTTGCTATCGGATTGATTGAAATTTATAAAATTTTCATTCTTAGTAAATATATGTTACTCAAAATTAGATAAAATGGGCAGCTTTAAAAGCCTGTTTTAGTATTTAGGGGAAAATATCACCAGGTGGCAGCACTCCATAATTTTTTGAAAAGTTGTCCCTTTCGGGTTGAGCATAATCAACCTACTGGAAAGAGGAACAAAATAAGAATTATACCCAGCAATTTTCCATAAAAGTTCTCATAAATTGTGAAGGATGAGGTCTATCCCTTCAATTCATATTTTGCTCACTAAGTTACAGAGGTCTTATTCATATCTATTGGAAACTACTGGAAAACATCTGAGTCCAGAATATAACACCACCCAGAATGTGGTGGAAGTTTTGAGCTGGTGTCTGGGGGTTGTGAGAAACTGGATAGAACAAAATGAAACCCCAAAGGTAAGGTGCTGTTTGTTCAAAAGCTTTCCAGTTCCAAATATCTTGATCTTTAGTTCTGAATGGGGTGGCTCTATCATGGGTGGCAAAGTCTGGGCGTTCTCCTAGGCCAGGGGTAGGCAAACTTGGCTCTTTTATGACTTGTGGACTTCAACTCCCAGAATTCCTGAGCCAGCCATGCTGAGGGGAAAGAGAGAGGTTTCCAAGCTGAGCCATACTGGCTTAGGAATTCTGGGAGTTGAAGTCCACAAGTCATAAAAGAGCCAAGGTTGCCTACCCCTGTCCTAGGCACACGGTTCCTGTTAAATTTGCAGCTCTGACTAGGGGAACATTTACTTATCCTTGGCTGGTGTAACAGTTGTGACCTTTTCTAGTTCAGATGGTACTGGGAGCAGTAATAACCTTTATCACTTCATGGCTGGATCACTGCAATCCAGTCTAAATAGGTCTGCCCTTAAAGATGATTCAGAAGTGCAAAATGTACATGCTCCCTGAAGAGGTGAGGGCTGTAAATTAATAATATCAACATTGTGGAGGTTGCATTAGTTGCCATTAGACTTCTAAAACCAATTCAACATGTTGGTTGTTACCTGTAAAGTACTTCATTGATATTACTTTTGGGACCATCTATGTATCTCAGATTGAACTTGCCAATAGTTGTTGGCAAACGTTGCTGGCAAAAACAGCATGCTGTGGGGGTTTTCTCCAGGGCTTTATCTGAAAGCAGGCCTTCTCAATTGCAGTGGAATAGCCTATCCTCCCCCCCTTTTCCCCCACCCCCCCAAAGTTAGGATGAGTCCCCTCCCATGTTGTCACTCAGAAAAACAGTTAACATTATGCTTTTCTAGTCAGCAAGAATTGCTGCTTAACTGGTAGCCATCACAGGGAGAGATTTGTGCAAAGAAATAAGGACACTAGAATTGGAGGCCAAACATCTGGATCAGTAACAGAATAAGAATCTTCAAAGCAAAGAGAGAACACAGATTAAGGAAAAAATAAAGTCGCTGCTGTTAGACAGCTTGGAATCAGTAAGAAAATGAAAATTGGTGACCTCCAGACAAGGGAGACTTTGTCTTAAGTAGTAGAAAAGCAGAGACTAAAGCTCAAAAATTAAGAAAAGATATAAAAGTGAGTTGTGGAGCTAAGCAAAAGAGATGTCCGGAGAAAAAGAAAAAAGGAGCAACTAGCATGGTTATAGCTAGAAACAAAAAAGAAAATCAGAGGTCAGAAAGAGGCAGCATAAATAAATAAGCAAATGAGACAAAGCTTTAAACCAAAATATTCAGAAAGATTACTAACGAGTCAGTCATAGAAAGAGAGCTCAAGATTTTTTTCCCCTGCATAAATCTCTCTCTGTATTTAACATGATTAAGGGAAGAGATTGAGGATTCAAAGGAATCAGCTATATTGCTGACCAATATACTGCTGACTAGGGCAGGTTTTCACCACTCAGGAAATGACCCAATGGATATATCTGGGAGCAGCTGCAGCTGCAGCAACAGTGAGTGGCTTCAAAATAGAGGCCATTATTGGATGACCAAAGCCCTGCAATGTTTTACTATGTGTTGCATACCGCACACCAGTGCTTTTTTTGTAAAAGAAAAAGGTGCTGGAACTCACACATGTCATACAACCCGCCTTGCCTACCCTACAAGGTTCCATCCAAAAAAGGTGCCGGAACTCCGTTCTGAGCATTCTATGAGAAAAAAAGCCCTGCCGCACACACATGCAAAAAAAGGCAGATCTTTGATTGCTGGTTGTAGCCTCCACTTTGAAACCAGTGAGTGGTCATTGCTGCAGAGCCCCTAGCAGGGGGAACACTTTATTTTTGGAGAAGCAGGAGAAGAAGCAAGCAGGCCAGAATGGAGGAGACCCAACCCAGAAGAAAGGATGGCTTTAAAAACTGTGATGTTTTCTATTTTCGGTCTTGGACATTATGCAAAGGAGAGGTAAGAGTCAACTGGTATAAATCCTTGGAAAAGAACTTTTGAAGGAATCTGCTCAGCCTGTTGCATATATGTTTGTGAAAAAGAAGAAACACTGCTAGTTTCTCAACAGGCCTCTCTGCAGGACTCCCAACGAATTCAGTAACAGTGTTATTTATGTCATCATTTATGTAAATAGCTGGTTATTTTTAATCTGCAACTAGTAAAGACATTCTTGTCCTCATGTGACAAGAGATTCAATATTGTTCTCACTGGAAGCCAGAAGCATGTCAGAGAAGAACAATTATTCATAAAACCCACCCACTTTGCTAATTGTAGACTCAACACCCAAATTCTTTTAAAGCTGGGGAATTCTGGAAGTTGAAGTTTGCAAATCTTTGTATTTTGTATTTTACTGTGTAATCTATTAACATGTAAACATATTTTTAAAAAACTAAAAATTCAGTCAGTATCAGAGTTGAGTTTGTAGAGCTGACAAGGCTACAAAAGAAAGGCAATTAACCTTTAGACCCTATCACTAAAAATATAGATTTCAAATTAACCAGACTGTGTTGATCAGATCTTGCTCCCAGTACTGTGTTTACTTCTGGTCATGATTCTTGGAGAAGAATTGAACAAACTTGAAGCAGTTAAAAATGGGTGATAAGAATGATCAGGAGACTGATAAGTACATTCTACAAGAAATGTTTGAGGGATCTCCGTATGCTGAGCTGAGGAAGGTACTCTTCAAATGCTGGAAGGTATGCCACATAGAAGCAGGCAGATGCCACATGAATATTAGGGAATATTTGGGAAAACTTCCAAAATAAGAACAATTTGACCAGCTGACTGGGGAATTCTGGGAGTTGAACTCCACAGGTCTTAAATTTGCGGAGTTTGGACACCTCTGTTCTATTCTAACCCATGCTCTCAGCCCTGCAGTCAGGCTGCAGATTTGTCTTTCTTGAACAGTCAGGATTCATTAAAAGAATATCTTGTTTTAAGAATAGGAATAATTGTAGTTAAAACAGCAGACATGAGATGAAGATACTGCTTTTAAAAATTCAGAAGATTCAGAATATTTTTCTCTAATCTAGAATGGATTTTTTCATGATTTCCCATTTCTTTGTAATTACTGAAGCTGGCCACAGGATGGCGATAGGCCACATGTCAAATACATTATATCCCACAGAGTTTCCCTATAGTAGTTCCTGAACATTCTTTTTCCAGGCTTGGAAAAGAAAAATGTTCCTCTCTTATTTGCTGCTGATTGAAGATGATAACTCTTCTCAACCTCCACCCAAAAAAGATGAATAGCTGCCCTTATTAAGAAAGACTGATTGTTGCATGGGGATGTTTTTGAGAATTAATGCTGATGAGGAAAGAGGCTATTCTCCATTCCAAATAGTGTGACTACCATCCAAAATCACCCTCATGCTACAATCAGGATTTAAAGCAACCTCCCCTGCTTCACTGTTCAGGATGAAAACATCTGCCAGAGTTAGCAAAGTTCAGCTAAAATTCAATTTATGACAGTAGCAGCCTGTTCAGATTGTTTACAGGCAAGGGAAGAATCAGGAGAGGAACTAAAAAAAAATCAGTCAGCTTAAGATATGGAATTAAGGTGTAAAGGCAAAAGATTTGAAATTCAAGCATAGAGACAGGAAGGGAATCCAAAATACCTTGGCTAAAGAAGCAAAGAACAAGTTACCAAGATGACAAAGGCTAGAAGAAAGTAACTCTTGTATTCTAATTCTAATGTTCAGACAAAGATATATAATACTGTATATATATTAACAGACAAACGTTGTTGGCCAACGAAAGCTTGATTTTTTAGCAATAAAAACTGTTTTAGTTTTTAATTCCATCCCAGTGTTCGTTTGTTAATTTTAACATGCTTGGGATTCACATTTTTAATCTTATCAAGGAATATATATATATATATATATATATATATATATATATATATATATATATATATATATATATATATATATATATATGTAGGTCTAGAGTCTCGGGTTTCTTCCCGCGTTCCTTTCATCTTCAGAAAGTTGTGGCGACGTTTCGACGAAATCCCATCCGTCATCATCAGGCCGGAGTATTCCTCCTGCTGCTTTCAGGAGCAATGCGTGGTCTGTCTGTTCCTTTCCTTCCAACTGCCGGTGGGGCTGTGTTCCGACTGGGTGGAGGCGTGGCTGCTTTCTGATTGGGTGGGGGTGTCTTCCGACTGGGTGGAGGCGTGGTTGTCTTCTGATTGAGTGGAGGCGTGGCTGTCTTCTGATTGGGTGGATGTGTGGTTGTCTTCCGATTGGTTGGAGGCGTGGCTGTCTTCTGATTGGGTGGGGTGTGTTCTGAATGGGTGGGGTTTTTTGTTGTGTCGTAATATCCTGAGTGTTGTGATTTGGTGTCTTGAGGAGTGGGCTGTGTAGTGGCCTCCAGAGCTTTGGCTTGGTGATGTCGGATGGGATTTCGTCGAAACGTCGCCACAACTTTCTGAAGATGAAAGGAACGCGGGAAGAAACCCGAGACTCTAGACCTACACATACAGACACCCGCGAGAATCTACGAAAACAAATATATATATATATATATATATATATATGTTTAGGTATTTGTCAAGGTTTTTTGAATGGACCTTGCTAATTAACTCTTTCATTCCTGTTTTGGCCCGGCTCAGGGCTTATCCACAGGAACTAGTCAACTTATGACAGCTCATTATTTGTGCAAATTATTCAAATTGCTAATAAAGAATTTGGGAGGCTAAGATGATCATTGTATGCATTTGCCTTGCCTTCCAGCTAATATAAGAGAGAAGGAACCCGTGGCTCAGGAGGTTAAAACACTGCCTGATATATAATCAGCCCGGGTTCGAATCTCAGATAAAGGGTATGACTAACTGATGAGAACATAAATAGTTCGAAATGATCATCTTAGCCTCCCAAATTCTTTATTAGCAATTTGAATAATTTGCACATATATATATATATATATATATATGCACACACACACATACACACATACACACACACACACCACACATACTCCGATGTTTGGCTTGGCCAGATGGCTAAGCCAACAGACGAAATATTTGGTGGAGGGAAGTACAACCACGGTGAAATCATCACAAGAGTTCTTGCAAAGACTTAAGTCAGTAAAAATACAGGATGATGAAACCATGGTATCGTTCGATGTGACATCATTGTTTACATCCATCCCACAAGAGCTAGCTATTTCAACAATAAAAGATCTATTACAGCTAGAGGGACTACGGAACCAGGGTTAACTTTGTATAGAAGATGTCATCCAACTACTGTGCCTATGTCTCAGAACACATTTTGTATTCTAGGGCACAATTTATGAACAAATCAAGGGCACGCCAATGGGGTCCCCCATTTCTGAGGTCATCGCAGAGGCGGTCCTACAGTGCCTGGAATCCAAGGTGATGTCCAACTACCGCCCCAAGTTTTGGGCTAGGTATGTTGATGATACGTTTGCCATCATCAAACGAACAGACAAGGCTGTCTTTATGAAAGAGCTCAATGCAGTATTCCCTGATATCCAGTTCACAGCGGAAGAGGAGGCCAATGGCACTCTGGCCTTCCTGGACGTATTGGTCAGTCGCCAAACTAACGGCACCCTCCACACAACAGTATATCGAAAGGCGACCCATAACAACAGAATGCTGCATTACAAAAGTAACCACCCAACGGCCCACAAGATCTCATGCATCCGGACATTGTTCACACGCGTAAATACGCACTGCAATACAAAGAGAGCAAAGCAAATAGAACGTGCCCATCTGCACTGTATATGCAGACAGAATGGCTACCCAACCGATTTCATCTGGTGGCATAGTAGATACCAAGGGCACCCCAGAACACAAAATGATTTGGAGACAACTTGGACAACGATCCCCTATATTAATGGGGTATCAGAAGCAACAGCACGCGTACTGGCACCATATAAGGTCAGTGTGGCCCATCGCCCCAACCAGACACTCCAGACCAAGATGATGTGCCCCAAGGAGCTATTATTAGAGGAAGAAAGATCATCTGTGGTCTATAGAGTACAATGTAAGGACTGCCAATGTAATTACATTGGAGAGATGGCCAAATGGATTAAGATCAGAATTCCCGAGCATAGGTTGGCTGTCAAAAGGCAGCAACAGTACTCACAAATATGGACACATATGGCCAGCAATGGCCACTCATTTTTACTTCAGGTGGACGAAGGCTATCGCCCAGGATACCTCCAAAGGAGGTCGGCTGCGTAGGGAAGCCTGGTTCTCAGATGCACACTCTATTAACCAGCACATAGAGCTACCACCAGCTTATCAAGCATTGAGAGCATATGAAGAGCAATCCAAAACATTGATTGCACTTAGAAGGAGAGGGGCCAAGGAGGATGGCAGCCACACTACCCATGTGAGGGAAAGGAAGCTGGACACACAACAACCCGTTGAGACCAGGAAAAGGGAACAGATGAGTGAGTCTGCAATAACTCCCAACAGCTGAATGCAAAAGGGGTGGGGAGAGAATGGATTGCATCCAGTACATTCATTTGAGAACGGAGATTGGCTGGAAAGAGCAGGTGAGCAGTGATTGACTGCTATGGAACTGACACTGAAATTTGAAATCTTTTAATAGCAGTGGTTGGTGAAGTAAGCATGACGTGGATGCCTGCTGGTGAGGTAGGGCTGGCTGGGGATGCCAGTGGTTGACAAATAAGCCATTCCCTGTTGGGGGGCAGCTTTGGGGTCATGCTGGGAGCAGGGGTGCAGTTTTGCTTATGGTCTACAGCTGCCTTTATTCCCCCTTCTCTCAGCATAGTGGCAGGCAGTTCCATGCATCATCCAAGGAGGAGAAGAGATGTTTGATGGTCCCTGCTAGTTTCCCCACAAGCAAAGTCAATGGGGAAGCCAGCAGAAAGTCATAAATTGACTGATTTGGAACAAAGGCTGAAATTTCTTAACAGCAGTGGGTGGCAAGGGAAAGACAAGGGAGTGATTCGGATGCCTGCTGGTGAGATAGGGTTGGCTGGTGGGGTGTTGGCACTTCATGGGTGAGGAGGAAGAGGAGTGATTTTCAAATTCCCTACCAGCTTCCCACAAGCAGTGTCTGTGGGCAAACCAACAGGAAGTCAGAAGTCACTCCCAGACCCCTTGCTTTTTTTATCCATCCATGGTAATTCAGTTTATTGGATGATAAACAATGACATAACACAGCCACCAAAATGATTTACTGGAATAGCAATAGAAATTACCATGTGCTAGTAATGAAAACATTGTGGGATTTTCAAAGACAAACTGTTAAAATCTTGATGTATAACACACCAGATTTAACTGAGGTTGAAAAAAAAAGTGTAGATAACTGATGTGACTATACCAGGAAATAATAGAGAAGAATAATAAAAGATCACAAAGTATCAAGATCTGAAAATCGAAATTGAAAACCTATGGCATAAACCAACCTAGTGGTACAGTCTTATTGGCACAGTGGGTGTCATATGAAACGAATCTTGGATGGCACTTAGAATATCTGCCCATTGACAAAATTTTCATCCGTTAGTTGTAAAAGGCCACGTTGCTTCAATCTGCAGATATACTAGGCCGATACATTATGGCAGTGGTCCCCAACCTTTCTGGCACCAGGGACCAGTTCCGTAAAAGACAATTCTTCCACAGACCGGGTGAATGTGTTTTTGCACGCAACCCAGATCACACACATGTGCAGATGAAGCTTCAACTCGCTCATCTGCCGCTTGCACAGCCCAGTTTCTACTAGGTCACAGACCGATACCGCTCTGCACCCTGGGGATTGTATTATGGCATCCTAGGTTTTTGGGATGAACTTGCCATATATGAAGCCAACACCAGCTAAAGAACAGGTGGAACTCTTCATGTTGTGAACTGTAATAATTAAGAAATAAATATAATCTAGCTGCCCATTCCAGTGAACTCTGAGTGGCTAACAAAATAAAATACCAAATTAAAACAATGAAAACCCAAACAAAATGAAAAGTCACACTAAACAACCATTAAAACAAGGTATGACTCTCCCCTCCCCCGCCTTGCACACATGCACTCAAATACATTAATCCCAGCCTAGGACTAAAAACAAGTTATAAAGATTGATAATGCTTAACTTCCTTGCTACCCTTTTTAATCGACCCACAGTAGTTAATTCTCTGCATCTGGTTGAGAAGGTAGGAGATGCTTTTCTAGTGTACCTGTCTTTCCAAAGATACCAGTTTTGTGCACATCAGGCTCATTAAGATCCAGTAGTTACCAAAAATAAAAGTGATGTGATGTGATGTGATGCTGGAATACTGAAAAGCAAAGTGCCAGTCCTTCAGGATCATCTTCATTTCACGAAATGTTTATAGGGCCCAGATACACTTTCCAGATACTTTCAAGGGGCTGGGACTGCGAGTGATCCCACTCCAATGCTCTTGGAGGAATGCCTGCCTATCTCCCCTAGAGGAAAAAAGGCAACAGAAGCACAAGAAGATTAAAAGTATTCTGGCGAGGGATGATTAAAGAAAGCTTTTGGAATCAATCTTAACTGGTTGCCTATGGATATTTTAGGACTGCACCATATTCACCATCATGGCATTTTATGAGACTGCACACTATAAGCTATTCTCAAAAGTCCAGATTTCCCTCCAATCAGCTGCCATGGTCAAATAACATTACTGTACTCCTGTATCCCTTAAAGTTTAATTAGCCTGATAACTGCTTAACTGCAGTTGGTATAATTGCTATTATACTAGAACCAGAAACAGGTTGTTCTCTTGTTTTATTGATCCAAAAAGGTCTGTTTGTTAATTGTTTGGAGGGCATCCAAAAGAATTCCATCACCGTCTTCCCTCTCAAGGCAACAGCTGCAGAGACTGAGAAAGTGTACTGTCTATTCAGATAGAGATGAGGGAACTTAAAAAAAAATTAAAACTATTGTTAACCCTGCAAGTACCGGATTAGAGGCAGTTGAAAATAAAATAAATCAGCGAGAATACCAGGTAAAGTTTCCTGGTTTACATTTGATTTAACGAAGATAACTCAGGCCAAAATAATAGAGCAGGAGTGTCCAACCTTGGCAAATTTAAAACATAGGGACTACAATTCCCAGAATTCACCAGCCAGACTTATATTTGCTTCAGCAGAATACTAGAGTACTGGATTACTATTTTCAATCACAGAAAATAAGAATGGAGGGCAGGTTGTGTTTAATAATTCCTGGTTTACAAAGATCCAAAGACATTCCTCCTAAAAAAGAATAGTCCAGACAAATTAAAATCTTGGCCCCTGCCAAGATGCATTTCTCTATAGATTTTCTCCCTAAATATAAAATAAATACCACTTTAAAACACTTGAAAGGGCCTTATTTGATTTTTAAAATAAAAACCTTCTTAACAACATTAGTTATTTTTAACTAGCCTGGATTTTCTGTTTTATGTGGACTGTCTTTGGTTCTTTATAGGCCAGGAAATTTTAAACATAACCTTCACATCTTTCTTATCTTTTGTGATTAAAAATAATAATCCACAATCTAATATTCTGCTGCTTGGCAAATTCTGGGAGCTGAAGTCCATAAGTCTTAAAGTTGCCAAGTTTGGACACCAGTTTTGCTTCTGGGTCCAGTTCAAGGTATTGTTTTGCAAATGTTGTTGTTGTTGTTGAAAAGAAAAATGAAAGAGAGATTTTGAAAGTGTATATTTCAAAAGATCCTCTGCAAGCTATAATATAGCTTCCTATAAACATCCCCTAATTCTGATTTTTAAAAAAGTTAAAAGCACATTAAATATTTCTAATTATCTCATTATACAATTGAATGGAGAAGCTCCTAGTTTCCCAAATAACAATAAATGATTTGAAATGAGTCATGTTGAACTTTTCTCTGGACCATCACAAAATGAGCTGGACTATTTCTCATTCTGAAGTCTGGCCATGAAGCGCATCAGGTGATCTTTGCACAATTTTTTTTAATTGAATAACCTGTTAATCTGTGCCAGATTCCTATATATTTAATGAAATGTGAAAGTTTTTGCATATATGCAACTGTATATGTACTGAAGTCCCTAACTTCTGCTGAAGTATGCCACAGGGTAGATGAGGCATATGTCTCAGCGTTCTGCAGCCCCCTTAATAACTATTATCTCTGTCATAAAAATTAGGCTGGCTATTAGTGTCAGGGATCATCATTGATATATAACTGCCAAGGATGCTTCCCTAGTGAGCAGTTCCGGTCAGATGCCTCTCCTCTGGGCTGGTAACACTTTATTTTTATTTTTTTAATTGGCTGAGCAAGTAATGAAATGAGCCAGAAGCATCATCAACATTGGATGTCTTACTCATGCCCCACCTCTTCACTGGGAATGGGTGGTGCCATTTAATCCCAGATTGAGAGTGAAGGAAACTGATTCTGACAAGGTGGTGATGTTAATGAACCCAAGACACATTACAGAATGATTATCAGAAACAAGACACCAGTAGATGCCATAAAGAGAGCCCGTAAAGTCAGTAAGTAGCTTTTGAAAACAAATTAAAATGGCCAAATCTTGCAAGAACAGCAAAGTCTTGTAACACTCAAAATTAGATTATAAAATCATGTGGAATTCTTTTACTTTCCTTCCTATCCACGAAAGATGGGATTTGGCCAGCCTTGGCACAAAATCTCAGTATTTGGAAGCTGCTTTAAGAAAGGTTGCATATTTATGACAAATATGATTTTGAGGCATGAGGGGCATAAAATAATATTTATCCTACTTTTTTGTTAAAAAAATGCACACCCATATGGTAGAATTTACTGTTTCAAACCATAACATTCCCTACAATAGGGCTGATTGATAGTCAATGAAATTATTTTAATACCATGAATTGTGCATTCTGGGTCATCTGAAATTCCTGAATCCTTTTCAAAGGCAGAACTGTATAAAATGTGTGTGTGTAAATTCTTCAGATGTAAATTCTGTGTTTCCTGGTCAAAACTGACAAATTCAACAATAGGAACAGATAAGGCATTTCTTTGGCTGTGTGTGAATAAACCCCAGTTTTATTAAAGCTTAAGATTTATCGCTCTATTTCAATAATGTTTGTTTCTTTAATGAGAGAATCATCCTTAAATGAGATTAATCCCACAATCAGGCAATTTTCTAGATGCAAACTGAAGCCTCTTATCAATTAGGAGAAATTATGCCATACCTCTGCCTTTGTAAAGAGGTATTACACTTCTGGAACAGTGATAAATAAACAATGTTTAAAATTTGCCTGATTAATATTTTATTGCCTGGTATTGTAACTCACTTGCCCTCCAACACTTCCTTGAGTGAAGCTTTCATAAGAAAGGATGCATCTGTGTCCATTTTATAAGGTTCACTTCACCTTGTAAAACAGACCAAATACGTCTCTATCTTTTACAATTAAATTAGCACATCAAGTGTCTCGATTTCATATTCATGCTGGCTAGCACTATGCAACATTGTACACGTTTGGGGTACTCGCGGTCGTTATGATCCATGGTCTTTATGGCCTTGGGTGCAACAGCCCTCTTCAAAAGTCCGTGATCCTTTTTCCTCTTCTTGTCAAAATGGCTGTTAACAGCTGGAAGCAGAAATTAAGGTTTCGTGTGTCCTCAGTACAGGAATTACATCTCTGAATCAAATTGGTTTGTAGCCAAATGAGCTCCTACTTTGTAATTTGCATCCCACCAGGCTCAAGGTTGACTCAGCTTTCCATCCTTCCGAGGTAGGTAAAATGAGGACCCAGATTGTTGGGGGCAATAAGCTGACTTTGTAAAAATGCCGCTTGGGGGGGGGGGCAAAAGCCCTAATAAAGCAGGCATATACATAGAATGAAGGCTATTGCTAAGCACATTGATTTGTGCTTAGATTGTAAGCTGCCCTGAGTCTTCGGAGAAGGGCGGGATATAAATAGGATTAAAATAAAAATAAAATAAATAAATAAATTCACTTTGAGCGCTCCATGAATGAAACACAGACTACAGAAAGGAAGATCCTCACAAGCGGGGCATTCAAGACTTAACAGTTAAAAGCATGCCAAATGAGCTGCCCCTTGATTGTTTTTTTTTCTGAAAGGAGAAGAGAGTGTCAAATGCTTCTCTCAAGGGAGAATATTGTATACCCTGGGATCAATGTGTTGTCTGTGTAAAAAAAAAGTCTTTGCTTTAGGAAACTATCTAGGGAAAGGAGAGGTTTCACTACATGAAAACTTTGTTTTAATCAACGTACAGTATTTATTTTCTCCTATAAGATTTCATAATCAATTTTTTTAATCTGGGATGGGAAAGGGGAGGAAGGAAAGGAAAATATGTATGCAACAAGCCATGGAGAAAAAAACAAACATCTGGTAAATCTCATTGTTCCAGATTGCCAATGTACCTTTCCGAATTCCATGACTTTTCTGTGTATTGGACTAAAGTTTGCATTATCTCCTTGACCATGCTACCTTAGGATGATGAGAAGTATAGCCTAATATATCTAGATGGCACTGCATGAAGGGTGACTGGCTTAAAGCTTCATTATTCAATCCCTTTTCACCACCATCAAGGGTGCACTTCATTTTCCACTATTCTACATAAGGAATCAATGACAGCTGCACAGAGAAATTATTTTATACAATCTCCTTTGAACTGGAGGATATAGAATACGGGTGTCAAACTTGCCACGTCACATGACGTGTCGTGATGTATCGCAACTCTTTTTGCATTGCTGGCAATGGGGTGGGTGCGGCTTTGGTATGATGAAACCAGCCCATGGGCCGGCACCCCTGATATAGAAGGACATTGAAATGAAGCATACTAAGAGCATCTGGGCTGCATGTCATGTGTAACAGCTGTCCCAAGCTTGTTTCCTCCAAATGTGTTGGGAGTTTGAGGGAATGCTGTCACAATCTATGAGTAAGGAAGGCTACAATCTGCACAAAGGTAATATGCCTTTGCCTGTCACTCATCTTTCACCTGTCCTTCCCTTAGTTTATGATGTTTCAGTAATTGGTCTCTTAGATGTGAGAATAAATAAGGAAACCAGAAAAACTTCCATAACATTATGGTGGAGCAGTGGGCTAATGCCTCTTTAAGTAACACCAGCTGCCTGCAATTAGTGCAGGTTCGCATCCCACCAGGCTCAAGGTTGACTCAGCCTTCCATCCTTCCGAGGTAGGTAAAATGAGGACCCAGATTGTTGGGGGCAATTAAGCTGACTTTGTAATAATGCCGCTTGGGGGTGTGTGTGTGAAAGCCCTAATAAGCAGGCATATACATAGAAGGAAGGCTACTGCTAAGCTTGTAAGCCGCCCTGAGTCTTCGGAGAAGGGCGGGATATAAATGGAATTAAAATAAAAAATAAAAAATAAAAATTAAATGAGGGGGGTGGCTTTGTATATTTTTGCAGAGAGCAGAGGAAATGACCTCGAAGAATAGGAGGAAGAACTACTATCAAGGCAATGGTCAGATAAAAGCTCAGGCCAAGAAAAAAAACTTGAGAAAACATCTCTGACAAGCCCCTCCCTGATTCACGTAAAAATGAAAGGGAGGAGGGGTAAGCACACTCAGACTAGTACTGGTCTACTTGGTAAGGCTGACGTTTTCCTATTAAAGCCACTCAAGGCTATCAGGTACTGTATGTGTGTAGTTAATAATCATTTTGGGCGGAATGCAGATGATAGATTCAGACACGCACAAGTCAACAAAGCATGAATAGAATAGAATAGAATAGAATAGAATAGAATAGAATAGAATAGAATAGAATAGAATAGAATAGAATAGAATAGAATAGAATAGAATAGAATGGAATGGAATGGAATGGAATGGAATGGAATGGAATGGAATGGAATGGAATGGAATGGAATACCAAAGTCCAAAATGTCAATACTCTTGCTATCCTGCTTCTTCAAAGTCCACCAAAGACACTTACATAGAGTGTCACAGGGAATGCCACAGCTTGCCCTGTTCTGATCTTTGTAGGTATAGACATCTAATAGGATTTGAATATATTTCCAGAACAACAGAATAACAGTGTTGGAAGGGAACTCAGGTAGGAAAAACCTTATACCATTTCAGACAAATGGTTGTCCAATCTCTTCTTAAAAACCTCAGTGTTGGAGCACCCACAACTTCTGGAGGCAAGTTGTTCCACTGACTTATTGTTCTAATGGTCAGGAAATTTGTCCTTAGTTCTAGGTTGCTTCTTTCCTTGATTAGAGAATAGATTGACTCCCTCTTTTTTGTGGCAGCCCCTTAGATATTGGAATACTGCTACCGTGTGTCCCTGAAAATAAGACCCAGTCTTATTTTTATTTTTTTTACCTCCAAAAGAGGCATTGGGTCATATTTTGAGGGGATGTCTTACCTTAGGACCACCACAGCCAAGCCTCCCACACACCAACACCTGTCGCGCTGCTGCTGGATGCCATGTGGTGCATTACATTGTTGCCGCTCTAAGGTGGAAACGGCCCGAAGCACTATGTGGCATCCTGCCATGAGTGACGGCAATGGCCCAAACAGCCGCTTGGCTGAGTGGCAGAAACGGCCCGAAGCACCAAGTGTTGGGGCATGATAGACCTGGTTGTGGTGGTTCTAGTGGTAAGGTAAGCGGGTGCAGGGTGCATGGGGCAGCTTCACCCCTCATACCCCCACCCCCAAACTAGGGCTTACTTTCAGGGGGGCTTATATTAGGCCCACCCCAAAAAAATCAACCTGGGGCTTACTTTCTGGGGAGGCTTACTTTCAGGAAAACACAGTATCATGTCCCCCTAGTCTTTGTTTTCATTAAACTAGACATACCCAATTCCCGCAACTGTCCTTCATATGTTTTAGCCTCCAGTCCTCTAATCATCTTCGTTGCTCTTCTCTGTATTCTTCTAGAGTTTCAACATCCTTTTTATATCATGGCAATCAAAACTGGATGCATTCTAGAATCTTCATGGGGGTTCTACCAAGAGCCAGTCTGCAGCATTATTTCTTGATAGCTTGTTCCTTTATTGTTGATGTTTTGGTTCTGAAAGGCAGATGCTATTCACTACTTTGATATCTCTAATGCCAATTCTACTGCGGGATGATCTAACGAGATTGGTTTTCTTTATATTTAATTTCAGTTCTATTTTTTCACTGTGTTCTTTGACTTTACCTTTGCATCTATCAGAATAGTGTCATTGGAATATCACAAGTTACTGATGTTTTTTTCCCCTCCAGTTTTAAAACCACATTCATCCTCTTCTAATCCAATATATATAGATAAACAGAGAAAATCATTACTTCACAAAAACTAGGTCATAGGAGCACTTTTTAACCATTATAAAGGATATTTGTATTTGATTGTAGTAATATTTTTGACCTATACCTAGTTTTTAATGATCCCATGTAAACAAGTAAATATTTGACAAATTTTGACAAACCATTTTTCAGATACATAAACAATATAATGAAGAAGAAAAACAACAAGTAGGATTTTAGAATTAGAATAACAGAATTGGAAGGGACCTTGTAGGTCTGTGGTGGTGAACCTATGGCATGCATGCCACAGGTGGCATACAGAGCCCTCTCTGTGGGCACGTGCCCTGTCGTCCCAGTCCTAGGCCTTTAGCTGAGTTTTATAAAACCGTTTTGCTTTAGGTCTCCGCTGCTGTGTGCAAAAAGAAAAAGGTTCAATCAATCAATCAATTTCAACTTCTCGTGGGAAAAGAAAAGATCTCGCAAAGTTGGAATTGATTGATTGAACTTTTTAGTCCCACCCAATCTTCTGTTACCACTGCAGCCATGCCCACTCAATGGGCCACACCCACCCAATGGACCACACCCACCCAATGGGCCACGCCCATCCGGCACCCAACAATACATAAGTGGGTTTGGGTTGCAGTTTGGTCACTCGGTCTCTAAAAGGTTTGCCATCACTGTTGTAGGTCATCTAGTCCAACCCCCTGCCCAATTTTAATCTTCCTAAAAGTGACTCTTAGAGTTCAGAGAGTAGCCAGGAATTTTAATTTATTCCATCACATCAAAACCTGTTTACTTTTATAAACTTTTGTGCATTATTTACTAGACTACATAAATTTTCTCAAATTATTATTAACAAGTATTTAATATTTCCCATTTTGTATTTTTGAACTTACAGATTCAACTTAAGCTATGTATGAGTTCTGTCAATGTCCTGGACTGATTTGTAAGATAAGACGGTACTAAAGGTATCTTTACGGTCTTTGGGATATATTGTAGCTACTATGAAATCTTATAATCTAAGCATTCTGTTTTTTAAAAAAATATTACATTCTTTCACCAAGTTTCAGACGCATCTTCTGCAGATGTGCAACTTCATACTTTCCACAAGTAGCAAGAGACAAAGAGATTTTTCTGCCTGAAAAGGGAATGATTATTTAGCTCCCTTGCCCTGTTGCAACCTAACCAGAAGAAAAATGCCCTTTCCTACAGTGTATTGTTGAACGATGAACACAAGGCTCATTTGTTTGGGTGACCCTTTCCAAAGTCCCCTTTCTGTGCTCACTGCTGACTTCACAAACCTAATGTCACAACATCTTCACCTTTTCCCTAATGCCAAGTGACGACCGATCCCCCTCCCACTGGAGATGCTTGTTTCCCCTGCACTTGCAGTCTGTGTGGCAGCTTTGCTAAGTGCCCACACAAAAAGACAACTTTTTCATAGGCAGCAGAGTCGGATTCAAAGGCCTGCTGGCCCTGTGGTCTGATCCTCCGAGTTTCAGATCACAGCCCTTTGAATGAACCACTTTGAATGAAGGCTTTGGGAAAGGAAGGAGGGGCAGCATCCCTCCCCAGCCCAAATACTAACTCTTTCCCTGTTGTCCCTTTTATTCCTTCAGCTTGGAAAGTGAACTAATACCATAAGGGGTGGGGGTGGGGGGGAGGTTGAGGCTCAATGCTTGTTTTTGTGACCTGCTGTTGCTACACAAATGGAGGGAGGGGAATGAGGGTGAGATACATTCGTAAATTCAGTATTTGTTGCAAACATGATTACTTTCTTATGGGATTTTTTTTTAAAAAAAGTTAGTAAATACCGAGTCAAATATTATGTTAAAAAGGGCATATTGCCAATAAGAATCCTTATAACTTTTTAATAGCCCGATATATTTTCACAGTATCTTTCAAGGGTGCTTTAAGCTTTTAATTAGTTAAATCAAAAGATTACTCACTCTATTCTGAAGCAGCTGAGCAATTTTTAATTGGTTGGGCTGCAAATAGGGGTGTCCTGTTTTGAGGTTCTTGCCTTCCTCACTTCCTCACAATGGTAAGACGAAAAGATTGACAATCTGAGTTGAGGACTGGAAGGTGAAGGATTATTTCACTCCTTCTGTCAATACACTGTGGGTTTCAAAATTTCCTCTCCCCCACCTTTTTACTCTCAACAAAGGAAATTTCCTTTTTTTTTTAAAAAAAAAAAAAGGGGGAAATCCTCCATGTTGAGAAAACTGGAACAAAGAAACTCTATCTGTGGAAAATATATTTTTTTCAAAAATATTTTTTCCCACAGGATAATAATGGTGGTGGTGATGATGATAATGATCTTTTTAAAAAGTAAGGAGGTAGATCTGTGGAGCTGCTTATTATAGCTAGTTTTAACTGAAAGACAGTTTTTGGGTTTTTTTTAACAAACTACCCAACTATGCTTGTTTCTCCCTCTTTAGTCTAGTTTTATTTATTCTGTTTGGTGTTGCAAAAGCTTTAAAAATGTCATTATCTAATGTTCTCCATGTGAAAACTAGGGCTGAGCATTCTGCACCAAAGGTCCACTCCAATGCCCTTGTAATAGCATGTCTCATCATGCTTTGCTCAGGAAACAGCCCATCCTGTCATAGATCAGTCGGGGAGGAGAAGGAACAGCTCCAGGGGATGGTTCAAGAAAAACACAACTCTGTCCTCCTAATATTATATAGCACAGAAAAACATAAATCCCTAATGGCACCTATATCTTTTTTATTGGAATGAACCTAAATTTGCAGGAAAATTAAGTTGTAATGCATTGTGGCATACCAAATTTTACAGAAATCTTTGCAAGGATTTTCAAGTTAAATTCCATTAAATATTCCTTTACATTTCCATGTAAAATGTTTGCTTTGTAATTGAATGTAATAAAACTGCCTATGAATGGTTCATAAAGTAAGGGAGAAATTTCAAGCAGAAAGTTCAATAGTGTTGGTAATCAATAACCGTGCCCTTCTTAAATACAGCGGAGCTGATTTTCATGTGCTCAGGATTGAGAGAGATGTAAGAGATCAATTTACTGAACTTTTCTATAAAAGAATACTCTTTAAGTTACTTAGCTAAATAAAGTTCCATTAAAATATCATTAAATGTCTGCTAAGGATTATAATGAGCTAGAGCAAATGGTAAAATTAAGGACCCTGTTCCCAAAGCCTCTCTGTTCCTTCAAACATTCAATAAGATGGTTCATTTATGGTGGCCTGATTCTTATCCTGATTTGAAGAGAAATTTTCAGTCTCTGAATCTAATACTGGTGTTTGTAATTGTAATAATTTTTCAATATAAATCCATTGACATATTTAGATGATGATGAGAACTTACTTCTAAACTGTATGACCTAGAAATACTCTCAGTTTTTCCCCTCTTTTATATGGCAAAAGCACATAAAAAGTAGTTCTTAAACTAATGCAGGACTTTTAGAGATTCCTCCTTAGCAGCCCTTTTTGGACTGACTCTGTGACTACACATGTTCCCAATTACATGGTTGTCCAATAAGTGCTACAAAGAAGAATCAGCCTTTAGTCCCAGAGGTGCTTTTTTTTTCTTCCAGAGGCAACTGGACTTTCTTGTAGAATAGAATAGAATAGAATAGAATAGAATAGAATAGAATAGAATAGAATAGAATAGAATAGAATAGAATAGAATAGAATAGAATAGAATAGAATAGAATAGAATAGAATAGAATAGAATAGAATAGAAGCTGGAAGAGACCTTGGAGGTCTTCTAGTCCAGCCCCCTGCTCAAGCAAGAGAACCTCTCAGACAAGTGACTGCCAGCCTCTTCTTAAAAACCTCCAGTGATGGAGCATCCATGATTTCTGGAGGCAAGCTGTGCCACTGGTTAATTGTCCTCACTGTCAGGAAGTTTCTCCTTAATTCCAGGTTGCTTCTCTCTTTGGTCAGTTTCCAACCGTTGTTTCTTGTCCTGCCCTCTGGTGCTTTGGAGAATAATATGACCCCACCCTCTTCTTTGTAGCAGCCCCTCAAATACGGGAATACTGCTATCATGTTACCCCTATTTCTTCTTTTCTTTAGACTAGCCAAACCCAAGTCCTGCAGCTGTTCTTCATATGCTTTAATCTCCGGGCCTTGGATCATCTTAGTTGCACTTCTCTGAACTTTTTCCAAGGTCTCAACATCTTTTTGGCAGTATGGTGAGCAAAATTGGTTTTTCTTTGAAGACATTTCACTTCTCATCCAAGACGTTTCTTCAGCTCTGACTGGATGGTGAAGAATGGAAGGATTTATATTCCTTGCAAACAGCTGGTCATTTTCATTCTTTTAGAGAGTCATTGAGGCCACTTGAAGGTTTATCTATGGTCACCTGAATAGTGCAAATGGATGTGGAGCCTTCTTGGAACTGCTGAAAGAACTGTGTTGTAGACTGGAGATAGATGATGTCATATCCTTCCCCCTCTGTTGAGAGAGGGATGTTCAGTTTTGACATAGATGGCCTCTTTGACCCCTCTTTCAAACTAGCTGCCCTCTCTGTCCAAAATGTGGACTCTGCTATCTTCAAAAGAATGGCCTTTATCTTTTAAATGCAGATGGACTGTGCTGAATATTGTCCTGATGGGTTTGTTCTCCTATGTTCTGCCATGCGTTTATGAAGTGGTTGTTTTGTTTGCCCAATGTACAGATCTGCACGTGGCTCACTACAATGTACTGCATATACCACATTGCTCAGTTTGTGACGAAGGGTGGACAAACTTCTGCCTTAGTGTATTCTAGGATTTAAGGTGTGCACATAGATTGTGTTGGCTGAAGATCCTCCTGAGCTTTTCAGATATTCCTGCAATGTATGGAATGACAACATTGCTTTGTTTATTGTTCTCTTCTTTGTCTGTTATGGAGGAGCTCCTGGTGGATCTTTTTGGGGATTTGATGAAGGCCCACTTGAGGTAGCCACATGTTCTGAGGGCTTCCTTGATGTGTTTTAGTTTTGTTTTGGTTTTTTCCTTTCCCATCTTTGCTAGTCTGCAGGCCTTCAGGGTTCTGATAATTCCCATTTTGTGCTCCACTGGGGAGCGGGGTGAGAATCAAAATGAAAATATTGATCTGTGTGTATGGGTTTTCTGTAAACTTCAGGGTTAAGGCTTCTGTCTTCCTTAATGTGTACTGCACAGTCCAGGGAGGCTAGACTATTTTCCTTAACATCTTCCAGCTTCCAATTCCTGTGTTTTGATCTTGATCCAAGTATCGTCCACATACCTATACCAGTGAGTGGGCAGAATTCCTGTGAAGGAGTTTAGGGCTTTGGTTTCTACCTCTTCCCTGTAGAGATTGGCCAGAATGGGGGACACAGGTGAACCCATGGTGCAGCCGTGTTTTTGTCTGTAGAAACCCTCATTGTATTTAAAATAGTGGTCAGGCAGAGGCCTAGCATGGCACATATGTGGTCTGGGCTGCTGTTGGCTCTGTCACCTAAGCTGCTGTCTTGTAGCAGTCATTTTTTCACTACTATGATAGCTTCAGTTGTTGGAATGCAGGTGAAGAGGAAAGTCGCATCATAGGAAACCATAGACTCATCCAGGTCCAGTTTTATTTTCTAAACCTTGCTGGTGAAGTCCTGTGAATTGTTGATGTGATGGATGGTGTTTCCAACTAGAGGAGCTAATAAGGTAGTTAGATGATTTGCAATGTTGTAGGTCAGCGACCCCCAACCCTTTGGGCACCAGGGACCAGTTCTGTGGAGAGAGATTTTTCCACGGAACATAGGCGGCTTGCTTTTGTGTGCTGCCTGCATCCTGCAGATGGCGTTTCACTTGTTTACACAAAGTAGACCGATTTCTGGCACACTGTGTACCAGTACCAGTCCACTGACCAGGAGGTTGTGGATCCCTGTTCTAAGTATAGTATAAAAAGGTAAAAGGTAAAGGTTCCCCCGCACATGTGTGCTAGTCGTTTCCAACTCTAGGGGCCAGTGCTCATCTCCATTTCAAAGCCGAAGAGCCAGCGCTTGTCCGAGGACGTCTCCGTGGTCATGTGGCCGGCATGACTAGACGCCAAAGGCACACAGAACGCTGTTACCTTCCCACCGTAGTGGTCCCAATTTTTCTACTTGCATTTTTACGTGCTTTCGAACTGCTAGGTTGGCAGAAGTTGGGACGAGTAACAGGCACTCACTCTGTTACGTGGCACTCGGGATTCGACCCATCAAACTGCCGACCTTCTGATCGACAAGTATAGTATAAAAATATTCAAATAGCAATTAGCTGATGGGTGGGGGATAGAGGGGAGAAAAAGAAAAGGAAGCTACCCATTTTATTTATTTATTTATTTTGTCTTTCTTTTAGTTTTTAAAAGTATTTTTATAACCATCATTTATGTACGCATTGTTTTCCTTTCTCCTTTTTGCTGTTTTGGTTTGCACGTTTTACTTAATTTTTTTTAATAAAAAAAATAGATGTTAAAAATGCCAAAAACCTCAATGGATTTTGGATTACATCTTTTTTCAACATGAAATTCTATTTCAGAAATGACTTCATTGCATTTCTGTAGAAAAAAAATCTGAATAGATGATTATGTAGCTGAATATGCAGTGAAATCAATCGTTTATTTAAATATATGTTTCTACAATGTCCAACAATTGTTCCATTTGGGAAAGATGCTATTAAATGCATTAGCTCGGTTTTGAGGTTTAATATTATCAGATGTTCATATTCTTTTGAGGAGTATTCCTATCACATGGGTGCTGACATCTGGACAAAGAAACTAGATTTTCTATACTTTTCTTAATGTCAAAAGACTTATTGTTTAGCATTAGAAAGACAAACATGTGGCTCCAACTATTCATTAAGCTGCAGAATAGATGTTACTAGCAATTTACAAATAATAAGTTATTAAAATCAATAAGTTATGGGTGATTAAACAAAGTATGACTTCATACAATGAAATGTTTTCTGTACTCTACAATTTTATGTAGGTATTTATGTCAGTATTTGAATATATGTCCTACGTGAGTTTGTTTCATTTTTGGCATGTTTTCCTTCTTTTATAATGTTATTTTCATTAAAGTTAATTATAATTCACTAAAAAAATCAATCTGTCAAGAAACAAAGCTAAAAAAAAGAGAATCCCACAAAACCGACGCAGGCATTGTGCTTTTATACATACCTGCCATTGTTTTTTTCATTAGGAACCACAACCCTCACCTGCTTTGGCATTCTAGAAGCTCATATATGTATGAATATTTCCATCTGAATATTTCCATCTGTTCATTATGTGGCTTCTTCCAAAGTCTGGAAAGAGATAGATAATTATTTCATTAGTCTCCAAATGTTGTGCATATCAAAAGCCCAAATTATGCCTTTGCTAATATAACACTAACTATACAATGACTACCTTTGCTTGTAGCACTCAGCCCCTCCTTCTTCCCAGCTATCAGAGAGATGAATGGAATGGTTCATGTATTAGAAACATGAAGAGAATTACTTGTGCTTTTCATCAGAAACTCATGCAGGGCTATTCAATGTGATGACATCATATTATAAAGGGAAAGCTATCATAGCAAAGAAAAGCCCTTTTGGTAAGAAGTCATCATTCTATCAGGAGGTAAGCGTGCACATGATTCAGAAGTGTTAGTGAAATTTACTGAACTACATTTGCTTTTAAATTAATTCTTAAGTCAGAAGTAGCTTCATTTTGATATAGAAAATCCACCCTTCCAGAGTTAGGCAAGTCAAGCAGTGTTTTATGTTTTCTTTGGCACATTCCGGAGAATATATTTTTAAAATGTGCAGACATTTCTACATTTGCAAATTAAATATGGCGGAAAGAGAAATAGTATTCCTTGGCCAACATAACCAGTGAAAAACTAATTCCATCAATTACTGGAAAAGAACAATCAATCAAGTGAATTCCATTAAGCCATTGCTGCTACAAAGACACCCACATTTTTGTACTTGCACTAATTTTACCAGAGCCAAACCTCTTCCATAATTGAAGAACATAGAGAAGAAGGCAACATACATCTAGTACACGAATATCAAGCTTTTTAGCATTTCAAAGGCTAATGCCACCATGACATTTCTACAAATATAAAGGTAGACCCAAGAACACATGTTAGTAACCCTCAGTTTCCATTCCAATCAGTTTTATTGGCATCTCTCTTAACTAGCTGAAGCTCCTCAAAGCTTTCAGCAGATTTCTTCTGGAACCAGCTACCGCAGATAGGGATGCAGATATTTACACGTGGAACTTTCCATGCGCAAAGGATGTGCTGCTATGCCACTTAGCTAGATTGCAGATGTTTTTGATGTACAGATAGCTCTGACAGAGAAATAAGTTACTCGTGCAGAATTACCTAGATTGTGGTTTAGCATCTTTGGATGACACCACCACCACCACACACAAAAAGGTTCCAAAAAAGTTGTGGGTCTCTGGCCACAGTTTGAAAACAGCCAGCATGTGAATGTAAAATGTATGAATAACCTAAAGTAATATTAATGTGAATGACATGAAGAGAGTAATACGTTTACTTTGTTTTTTTTAAAAAAAGAGGTTTTTGTTCTGATGTTATTATCTAATTTTTAAAAACCTCTTGTCTTTTTTCTCTGAGGGAAGACACTTAATTTCAGATGTGGATTTTAATTGCTCGTGAACATTATCATCCTTGAATGCTCAAAAAGGGATGGCCAGGCTGACTTTTATTACCCAAATAAGAAATGAAGAAGCCAAACTCATTTATATGCTACTGGTGTGCAATGAAGCAATTGCTTTCTGCCGAGGTTTTTATGAAGAGGTGGAGGGCGAACTGCCTTTCTGCCTGAGCACCCAACGGAGAAGAAATCTATTGTGCTGCCTCTCTCAGTGCTGGCCTGTAGAAAGAGACTCAGGATGAAGGTTCAAATTTAGCATGATGTCATCTTGCAATATATTCTCCTGCTTGAAACACAGAGGGCTTCTTCTAAAGCAGTTTATGCTTTCAGAATGTCCATGGAGTTCAAGGGTTCAAGAGCTTTTTTTCATCCCCTTTTCTTTTTTATTACTGTCATGTCATTAAGTTTCCATCCATCTAATCTTTTCCTTCACCAAATGGACTGGGCTTTTAAAAACAGAGATTATAACAAACCATTAATTAAACACTATGTAAATCCACAAGCTTTCCTGAGATGAATGGGCAGAGTAGAGCAAGGGAAATTTTTCTTCCTACCTCATAATAGCTATTAGAACATACAGAGTGGCCCAAAGGAGCTTCTGGACAGTAGGCTTAGCATTTAACAAAAGGAAGCACAATGCAGTGCATAACTGACTTCAAGAATGCACTGCCACAAAGATGTGGGTGATGGCCATTAATTTAGGTACATTCTAAAAGGAATCAATCTTTGCATGGAAAACCTATAGTAGTATTATTTCTACATATTACAGAAAGCTAAAAGTTTAGACTTGGATCCATCTCTGTACAAAAAAATGCTGCATAATCTTTGACTATCCCATTTGGGCTTTAAACTTTGCTTTAAAAGTCTGTGTGTTCTTGTGTCAGTGTGTGGGGGAGAGAGAGAAAGAAAGAGAATGTGTGTGTGTGTGTACAGATTTCTCAAAAAAATAAAATTTGCATTTCTAGCACTTGTTTGAGCATAATTCTATTATTCATGTTGGTATGTTTAACGTATTTTTGTTTTTTTAATTGCTGAGAATTGGACACTTAGGGGAGGCCTCCCCAGCTCAGAATGGACTTCCGAAAGTGGCATCCACACACTTCCGGCGGTCCGTTCTGGGCCTGGGAGGCCTCCCCGGCTCAGAATGGACTTCTGGAAGTGGCGCCAATGCACTTCCAGCAACCTGTTCTGGGCCGTGCAAAAAAAAAAAGGCTAGGGCGTCAGCCAGTTCACTGAAGTCAACAAAAAAAATAGCTACTGCTTCTACTGAACCGGTGCAAACTGGCTGAATCCCACCTCTGGGTGGGACCCAGAAAAAGGGCCTTCTCCATGGTGGCTCCCTCCCTCTGGAACATCATCCCTCTGGAAATTATACTCACCCCCACTCTAACTCTGTTTCGGAAGATCCTGAAGATGTTCTGTCAGCAGGCCTGGGGAACCCAGAGTGGGATGCAGCCCATTAAATGGCTGGTATGAATGTGTGTTGTCACTGTGCTGGGGGGAATTTATTATTTTTAATATTTTTATTATTTTTATTTCATTTATATTGTGCTTTTATGCCCTGTAAGCAGTGTTGTGTCACCATGTGCGAATAGGCAGCAATATAAATTTTCTAAATTGAATGAATGAATGAATGAATGAATGAATGAATGAATGAATGAATGAATGAATGAATGAATGAATGTCTCCAGTAATGAAACATCCACAACTTCTGAATGCAAACCATTCCACTGATTAATTGTTCTCACTTTTAGGAAATTTCTTAGTGCTAGGTTGCTTCTCTCCTTGATTAGTTTCCATCTGATGTTTCTTGTCTTGCCTCTGGTGCTTTGTAAAATAAGTTGACCCCTTCTTCTTTGTGACAGCCCCTCAAATATTGGAACACTGCTATCATGTCACCCCTACTCTTTCTTTTCACTAGACTAGACAAATCCAATTCCTGTAACTGTTTTTCATATGTTTTAGTCTCCAGGCCCTTATTCATCTTAGTTGTTCTTCTCTACACTATTTCTAAAGTGTCCATATTGTATTTTTAATGCGGTGACCAAAACTGGATGCAGTATTCCAGGTGTGGTCTTACTAAAGTTTTATAAAGCGACATTAATACTTCACATGATCTTGACTCTATCCTTCTGTTTATGCAACCTAGGATTGCATTAGCTTTTTTGGCTGCTGCCACACACTGCTGCCTCACATTTAAATATTTGTCCATTAGGACTCCAATATCCCTCTCATAGTATACTGCTTTTGAGCCAGGTTTTATTTAATCTGTACTTGTACGTTTGTTTTTCCTGCCTAAGTGTAAAACCTTACTTTTCTCTACATTAAATTTTATTTTGTTGGATAGGGCTGTTTATGAATAAATTAAACAAAATGGCAAAGATCTGATTATATTATTTACACTCATCACCTGAACTTGAAGCTTTGTTGCAAAATGATGACGCATCTAAGGCTATGCATGTCTGAAAAGATTAGCCCTGTGTTTTAAGTAAGATCAGTATGTCCTTTGCAAATATTCTGAAAGATAGCATAGCATTGCTCATAGAATTAGCCTAGGACTGGAAAGACATTGATACAAATCTTTGCTACTCTATCAAAGACCTTTCTGTAATTGCAACTCAGTTGTTATATCTCAGACTAATCTATCAACTGAGAAAATACTATATGAGAAGAAAAGCGGAATCTTATTCATTACTGTAGAGAAATAGTGCAATAAAAATGCATCAATAATGCAAATCATTCCAGAGGAAAAAGCCACTTCCAGGAATGACAAGCGGGAGTGCGGTTTCTCCCTTGCAAAACAGGTTATCTCAATAGCAAAGGATATTTTTATAAAATTATAATCCCAAAATATGGCTTCCAGACTATTCCCACTCAAATTTATTTATAGGTCTATCAGTTCTTCTAAGGATGCTCAGTTTCTTCAATCCCTATTTTTCACAGGGTTTGGGAATTTAATTTTACAAAGTCCAAAACATTTTAGAGTCTCTTCAGCATGTATATTAAACCTTTAGTGGACATTATTTTTACTGGCCTAGTAAAAAAACTCCAGCTGTCCTAGCCCTGAGAAATACTCAGTCCTCAAATCCTTTCTTGTCTTGAGTAATCAAATGCAACAGTATTAAATTAAAAGGTGTGCCTAGCCTCCCTCTAAAGTCTAGCTCGGTTAATAGAAGAGGGTCAGTCAGACTGCCTTCTGGATGTGTGCCAAGATCACATATGTTTCTCCTTTGTGGCCATGTTGTCACTATGCACTGATATCTATCAACCTGAAAGCCAGACAACATAAAATGAAAATGTGCTTCAAACACAGATTTAACAGTTATTTTCAGAGGGAAGAAAGGAAAAGAGTCTCAGATTAGTTTCTTGATTGTTCTAAGTATTTCTTTGGCATTTGAGACTTTGGCCTAGGGTGGGAAGATCTTTTCCCCAAATGTCAGCTTTTAGATATATTTAAGGTAAAATTGTACAGTTAAGGTCTCCCTGCTTGTGGAAATCTGTTCAATGCAGCAGAAATTCTGTTAGTAAAATAGGGTGAAAAACAATTATTTTGTTAATTCCTCCTTCCCACCATGTAGCTGTTTCCTTCTGTCCAGCTTCTGCTGATCCGCAAATTGCTGTCTATCGACAGAAAGACAATACCTATTCTACACCTACCTATAAAGATAATATAATACAAATAAAAATGTATAAGCAGAAGAACAATAACAAAATCATTACAAACCGATAAACCCATGAAAACCATGAAACTTTGCCTGCAAGAGAGTGCAATCTATTAGCTTACGAACAATACAGTCTATCAGCTTTACGAAAAATACAGAGGCTCCATACCTCCAACAGACCCAGTGGCAAAGCCATGTCTTCAGGGTCTTCCAAAAGGCCAATGGATCATAAAGGGGAAAATCTAACCTTGGGGAGGGAGAGGAATGATGTTCCAAAGAGTGTGCGCCACAGTTGTCCCTCAAATGACTCATTGCAGGAAGGGCTTTAAAAGTCATCACCAACACCTTGAACTGAATGCACATAACTGCCCATACCACCATATTTTCCACCAGCTGCAATTTCCAGATGCTTTTCAAGGGAAGCCCCATGGAAAGTGCATTAGAGTAATCCATTCAGGAAGTGATCAGAGGTTTTCCTATCAAGCAACAGGCACTACTGGAGCAAAACTCAAAATTGCATGAAAGCAATTTTGCCTGACCATGACTGCATGGAGCAGTATATAAGTCTAAGTGCTATTGCTATTAATTTACTATACTGTAGGTAGAGATAATACCTCACCCCATAGCAACAGATGGCCTCACCTAGCAGCTTGATGTAGATATTAAACAGAAACAGACAGTTACCCAAAGCAAAAAAACTCAAACAAGTAAATCTATGTTTTCTTTTTATCCCAGTCTACCCCAACCTGATGCCTTCTGGATGCCTTGGTTTATAAGATTCATTGTTCTGATTAGTAAAAAAAAAATAGGATAATGGGAATCGTAAGCCAATATATTTGAAAATCTGCAGTTTCGAGAACCAGTAAATTCTCGAAGTAAGCATCAAATACAGTGAAATATAGTGAAATAAGATGAGAATATGTCTATTTTTGTCTCAGAACTAAACACTGATTATTTATTTCTAATTAACCTGAACATTTTCATTAGTAAGTTAATCAGCTTATGCCTAACCCAATGTTAACCCAATGCATCTATTTAGTTTATGGATGGTATAGATTGCATGCGAGAGTAGGTGAAAAAGAAAAATACTTAAAATAGTCTTTTTAAAAAAAACAATTTGTAGATCAGTGGTCTTCAAACTTGGCCCTTTTATGACTTGTGGACTTCAACTCCCGGAATTCCTGGCTGGGGAATTCTGGGAGTTGAAGTCCACAAGCCATAAAAGGGCCAAGTTTGAAGACCACTGGTGTAGATGTTCCCTGTTGAGTCCAGGATTTATTTTCTAAAGAATTTAAAAGCTTTTGCATCCCTGTTTTGCCATTTAAATTGGTCCTAACACAGTTATTATCCAGCTATGAATTTTGGATTTTTTAAATGGATCAACAAACATTTTTGTGCCCTAGTGAATTTAGTACTGCAATGGTTCCCCCCCCCCACACTCCCCACAACCAGGAGAATAGAATTTTCAACATTTGAAGAAGAACATTTTTAAACTTACTGGGAAATATTGCACAATTTATTTTTTTAATCTACTGTATCAGTCAATGATTCTCTCTAGTTTATCTATGTAAGGTCAGTTTCTTTATTTTTGCTTATTGCCATGCTAGAAGCCTGTGAGCCCCATTCATGGCATGATTATCATAGTAGATTGACAATGGCTAGCTATTTTCTTTTCTCTGAATGGTTAAAGGTACCTTAAGCTCCACAGAACCTTTCACCAACATTTTGAACTTCAAATGTTATGGCCAGTGGTGGAATTCAGCCAGTTCGTACCATTTCGGCAGAACCGGTAGCTAATTTTTTGTTGCCCAGGCCCAGAATGGAGTTCCGGAAGAGGCATCCACACAGAGAACCGGTTGTTCACATATTTGAATCCCACCACTGGTTATGGCTGAAAGTAAATTTTTGAGGTGGTTGGGGTGTTTTTTTTCTCAGTCTCTGATTGTTATAATATATTGGTGAAGGAATAATTCTGAAGAATTCATCCTTATACCTTTTTCTATGTGTTTGCAATGTTGTTTGAGCTAATTTTCACATAAAGACTTGTCAAAAAGGGAGGGAAGCAAAACACAAGAATAAATATTGCTAGGCCATAAAATTTCATTATGGGAAACAGAGCAGAGGTGCAGAATGTCAAATCATAACTCAGATCAGAATATAACTGGGGGGGAAAAGCAGAAACTGACATTTTCAGGTATTCTGCCTTTGATTCATTTATTTCAACTTTCTGAGTTTCTGTGTAACCCAACCAGTTTTTGTTCTACTTTTTATTTTGCAAGCAGCTTTAAGAGTATGTGAGATTCTGTCTTGCAGCTGCACAGTTACATTTAAAGATAAGGCCATTGAGATCAAACAGCCCTGGGTCAGGGCAACGGGTAATAATAGCCCTAGACATTTTAAGAAAGCTACTCTCTCATCCACATAAGATTTGAGCTATGGTAATGCAAACAAGTCAATGCTTTAGCTGCTCTCAATGTAATATATTTTTCTTGATGGCTTGATAAAATCTCCTAAGAAGCGTGGGATACTGCAGCATTCTCAAGAGAGTCATCCTTGTGGATTAGCACAAAGAAAACATCTTCAGTAAGAAGATACTATTAGAGAGAGAAAAATACTCTCCCCCTTGATCATAGATGAACACCATTCAGGAGTTCATCTGGCCTGCTATACATAGCAGCCTCCCAATATTGATTTCCATGCCTATTACCCATAACACAGTTTCCTTGCTCTCCCACGGTCAAATCGGCATAGATTAATTCACCTTTCATCCTTCACATATCAGGAAAGTAAGGCTGTAGACCTATATCCATTGGGTTGGGTCTGGATACTGCTCACACTAAAACCTGATTTATTTGTGTCATAGAAAATGATAGAAATCCAGCCTTTATGGTTTGCAAATAATGATCTATGGTTTAATGTGATGTGCGAAACCATGCTACTTGTGGCTTATTTAATTAATCATGTTTAATTATGGTTTGCATATCATATTAGAAAGACTGAAACTGTGGTGCCTAAGATTACAAGTTATCCAAACAGGCAAAAGAGGATAGAGACAATTGGAAAGGAGAAGACATGCTGGCAGGAAGGGGGAGGGAGAGGAGGATACACTAACTCTTCAACTTTCTTGGCATCCATGACAAAAATGAAAGAGAAAAACTGCAAAAAATATACCTAGGCAAATATGTATATGAAATTTCTTTTTCTAACATCAGAAAAACTGGAGGTTTTTTTTTAAAAAAAAATCACAATAATCTACCCTACAAATCTTTACTTTCAAGAACATGTGCTAATAACAACATAGAATTGACAACTATGGACTTTCCAGATTTTACCATAGAAATGAATGAGGAGTCATGCGATCTTCAGATTACAGCGATCGTAGCTTTGGAGGGACTGGATTGAAGCCAATTGTCGGAAATGAATTAAATTAATTAATTAACTTAAAGCTAGATGGTTTTGCCTGTTGACAGCCAAGAGAAAGAAAGAAGCAGACAATGTACAAGGTCACTATATATAAACGTGACTCATGTTGCAGGAATGACTCATGTTGCAAAAACACTCCAAAACAAAAACAAGAGGTTTTATGTTTTAGATGGACATTTGTCTGCAATAAATTGAGCTGCATTAAAAGGATGTTGCTGGCTGCTTATTGTAATGCACTAGTAGTTTATTCTGAACAGCCACAGCTCCTTCCAAAGGGTGAAACGCCAGGTCTTCTTACTATAGACTTTGAATGGAGGTGGGGGCGGGCAGAAAGGCTGGGCTATCCTTCTTGCTAGCTATTCACCAACCTTATGCCCAATTTGTAAATCCTCCCATTGCCTGCCTACCCTCCCCCTGAACCCATCAGACTGGAATTTAGTAGGATTTCTAGGAGTAGTATTCTTCTCTATGATTGGTACTTTTAAAAAACAAAAAGAAACAGAAAATTTCAAGGTGCCTAAAATTAGAAACTGAAATCATGTTTTTCGGATATTTGGCAGAGCTGATTCCCTGTTGTAATTCTTAATGTTCCTGCCAAATGGATAGGATGGGATGGGATGGGATGGGACACCCATTATTTGTATGAAAATAAAATAAAAGCTGGCTTTGATTTCCACCACCCCCCACCCCACCCCACACACTCTTAATCAATCACAGGCATGAATTCTGCTTCAGATTGGCCCCTCAGCTCAAAATAGATCACCTCTGAATTTGTTTATGTTGAAGTATGCTTTGTTCTGAAATATCTAATTGGGTCCCACATTTTTGGGTTGGGGCACACCTAGAGTTACCAGATGTCTGGCAAAAGGAGGACAAATTCCTTCTTATGCTCATGTCCTCCATCTGACAAGCATAGCCTTAAAGTCCAATAGGGTCTGGCTTTTTGAGTGTCTCGGTTTTTTGTTTTGTTCTGTCTTCACTGTTGAAGTCACCTTGGGATGCAGATGCTTTTGGGAAAGGAAATTTTGACACAAGTAATGTAAGGCCAGGTTTCTTGTTCTCTTCTTGGTACCTTTCTTTATTCTCTCTCAATACTGGAAGAGGATTTTAATGGGAGTAATGGGAGATCATGTAAACTTGACAAAGGAGCTGATTACTGCTACCTGTCCTTTCAAAGCCCTATCATTAATGTCCTCCTAGAACAGGGGGTCTTCGATCTTGGCCCTTTTATGACTTGTGGACTTCAACTCCCAGAATTCCTCAGCCAGGCCTGGTTGAGGAATTCTGGGAGTTGAAGTCCACAAGTCATAAAAGGGCCAGGTTTGAAGACCCCTGTGCTAGAAGCTTCCTGGCCCCTCCTCTTTTTTTTCTTTTTTTTTTGCCTTCGAGCTATTTTTAAATTTTTCCTTGGCATGATTAACAATTGATTCCTTATCTAATTTTAATTTAGTAATAGGAGTGATGAGCAGCAAAACTGATTGAAGAAGATTTTTCTTGTGATGGAAATGCTGGAGCTTGACCTTTGCTGTTGTGTCTGAGCTGGGAAGGTTTCCCTTTGTTTATCCAGTGTCTCCAACACTCAGTGAAAGGCATGGGGAAATTTTTATAAGTGCACAAGGGTCAGTGACTCTCCAAAATGACCTTAGCAGAGCCTTAGGGACTCTCTCTGTGTGTGTGTGTGTGTGTGTGTGTGTGTGTGTGTGTGTGTGTGTGTGTGTTCACATACACATACATACGCACAGGCAACAATAAACAATTTTATATTTTCAGTATCTTTAAATAAATAAACTGACTTCGATCACTGGTTGGCCAGTTCACATGAAACCTTTTAAAGGGAATAATAGCAGAGATATTTGCCCCAGACAAAAAATCAAAGAATGCTGATGCTTTATGGCTGCATTAGGAACAGATGCTATTCTGCATTAGAAAATTTTATTTTAAAATGCCTCATTGGAACAAGTAGAGATGATTATAATTTGTGTATATGGAATGAAATGATTTCCCTCATTTTTCTTGAGAAGGCTATTAAATCTGCTTACATGTGGGCACATTTTTCTTGTACAGTGATGCTGGTATTTTCACACAGGGCAGCAACAGGCCACTGCATTCCTGTAAGATCTGTTGTTCTAGGCACCACCAAGGTCTGTTGTACCACAGTAGGAAAAGACACCTTAAATATGTAAGGCTCGGAAGCCCGCAGTTTCCCACTGGGCAGAAATCTTACCTCACCCCGACACCCATCGTCCTGTAACTGCTCCTCAACTAATAAAAACTTGGCCCATCTCTGCACTGATGGGTTTCCTTGTTTTGCAGTCTAGTTGACTGCATGGTGCTTTCATCAGCTCAAAGGTGAGAGTTCTGATTCATCCTCTTCCAAACATTTAGCAAGGTTTGGGAATGAAAATTAAGGAATATGGTGTACATTTTATTTTCTGAATCTTTTCATTAATCTTCTTAGGCCACCACTTGAATCTTTTTACGGCAACCACTGTTTAATGTTAACTAGCAGACTTTGCTCATGATAACTCATGCCTTTATCAACTCTTGTCTTCAAAACTGTTATACGTTCTACTCGGAACTGCTCTTAAAGATTACTCTGGAAGCTACAACTCATCCAAAATGCAGCCTTGCCAGGAATTATGGATCTGCCTCAGTATGCTTGTGTAATACTCCAGTTATGCAAACTACAATGGTAATTGGTAGTCTTCCAGGTGCAATTCAAGGTGCTGGTATCATCTATATAGCTCTCATTATTTATGGGATTGCCTTTCTGCAAAAGGGCAGCGCAGTGGCTCAGGGGTTGAGATGCTGGGCTTGTTGTGGAAAGCTAACAGCCCAGGTTTGAGACCCAAGCAGCATGTAATGGAGTGAGCTCCCATCCTCGCCCTAGCTCCTGCCAACCTAGCAGATCAAAAGCATGCAAATGCAAGTAGATAAACAGGTATCACTCCAGTGGGAAAATAGCAGTGCTCCATGATGTTATGCTGGCCACATTATGACAGAAATTTCTTTGGACAGCGCTGGCTCAATGGCCTTGAAACAGAGATGAGCACTGCCCCCTTTGAATCAGCAATGACTAGCAGAGTAACATCCACAGGGACGCCTTTCTGCAATTATCTCTGCCCATCCTTTTAAAATAAGGCAGTCCCAAAATCCTTTCCAGGTATATTGCTACCATTTTATTAGTTTTAACCCCTGTTCTTTCTTCAAGATCATTCTTAAAGATCTACCAACTGTCTTCCAAAGTGCTAGTCTCTCCCACTTTTGTGTGATCAACACATATGGAAATAATCCCTGTTGCTTTGTGCCTGAGTCACTTATAAAAAAATCTCAAAACATATGTAGACCAAAAATAATCTCTCCACCACTACAGATTCTTCCAGCTTGAGGAGGCACCATTAATAAGCATGCTTGGTGATAACTGTCCAAACTGTGATGAATCTATCTGACAGTATTATTATCTAGGATGCATTTAACCCCAGTTTTTAAGAAATTAAATGCATCTAACATCATCTATCTAGAGACTTGTATCTGTTTGACTGTAACCTTCAACTGGGCAAAACAGTGCAGGATAGGGCAACAATTTTTGAATCAATGTTCTGTCAAGTGCCAGGGAAATCAGGAGATCCATGCAGTTGAAATGGCTTTAAAGATTTATTGCTAGCTGAAGCTCGCTATAAGAATCTGAATTACTAATGGCCAAAGGAAATTGGTAGAAGGAATTCAAGGTCGGCTGGATTTAGATTTCTTATGGGCACAAAGATACTCATGACTGATGATGCATTTAACCCCTTTCTTGGGCTCAGCCTGGTCAACTCCTACATACACCTCAGTTATACTAAATTAAATAATGTATTCAAAATCTGGGATCCATGACTCCCACTGAATTGAAATTTGGGGAAGTTGTAGCAGCTTCAGTGCTACCATACTGTCAACACTGCCAAGTCAGCCACAGTCAGACATTTCCAGTGCTCCCTGCCATCCTCCCTCAAGGAAATTCAGTGGGAAAGCCAGCAGGAAGTCAGGAGTCATTCCTACTCAAGCTGCTTTTTACACACCCATGGTCATTTTGTATCTCTATTTAGGTATGGAAATATCTCTAAAATGAAGACTCAGTGGGCCATGTTTTGTGTAGTTTTTAATAAAACCATTTTGGATTCCTTAATTTATTTTTATTTTTATTTTATTTTTTATTTTTATTACATTTATATCCCGCCCTTCTCCGAAGACTCAGGGCGGCTTACAAGCTTAGCAGTAGCCTTCATTCTATGTATATGCCTGCTTGTTAGGGCTTTCATACACACCCCCAAGCGGCATTATTACAAAGTCAGCTTAATTGCCCCCAACAATCTGGGTCCTCATTTTACCTACCTCAGAAGGATGGAAGGCTGAGTCAACCTTGAAGCCTGTTTAATTAGTATGTATTAATAACCAGTTATTTCTAAATTGTTTATTTATTATAAACTAGTTGATATAGTGGAAATATAGTTATAATACTGTATGTTCCTGCCTAACTTTCGGGATCTCCTTTCTTTTCCAATTTGATCATGGGAACATTTCTTCAGCCTTTTGACATTCTTTTTTATTCCTCCAGCAGAAAACACAGAATAATCAGTCCAAAGTTTTTTTGTGACAGAAACAAGCATATGCACACACATACTTTAGACTTATAGCATGTGTTAATGTGACAGATGGAATATATTAGGCAATGATTACTCCTATGATTAACACTGAATTTAGCTGGCTTATAAACTCTTATCTTATTTCCACAGAGAAGTTTAAGAAGAGGGTGGGCAACTGAATTCTCAGCACCCACTCCAAACTCTAATTCCCAGGGCTTTTTGGATGTAGCCATGATAGTAAGCTATATTTGACACGTACTCACTTGTTCTACACTGATATTTTTTGCATGTTGTTTAATTCAAAGCTATATTTCTGTAAACTCAAAATTAGCCAAGGTGCAGTGGGAGAAAACTAATGGCTGATACTGCAGTAATGGGAATTACAATGAGTCATTCATTTGATTTACATCTGGCTTTATCATCTAATACCAAGTAGCTTGCATACTTTAAATATCTAATAATAGATGGACCTCATACAAAATAATACAAACTAAAAATTATGGACTCATAAAATGTAATAAGATTTGCATGCGTATCTTTGAGTCAATTTTGATACCTGGTGACTGCCTGGATAAGTCCTTGGAGTTTTCTTGGCAAGATTTCAGAAATGATTTAGCCATTGCCTCCTTCCCAGGGTTAAGAGAGAGTGGCTGGCCCACTAGACCACAAAAGCAAGATGTCTAAGATTGTCAAATCCATTCTTAAAAATAGTTTCCATTATAAATTAGCCACACACCCTAAGAATGGCAGTAATTTATGAAGCACATATTTGCAGTATTCTAAGGTATTGTCGGGACCCACCCCAATCCACGTCTTAGGAAAACAAAAACTCTTGGAGTCAGTTCTATTTCAAAAGGAATTTTTACTAGGACATGCTTGGTTGTGGAAATACAAGACAGGACTTAGTATTGTTTTACAAATTGAAACTTTATAAAGGGTTCCCAGTTCAACCCCCCTTCCCTCAACCCCATTTGGTCAGCCCCCATCATTTTACTTCATCTCATCCCTTTCATGGGAAAAAAAGAACTTTGAATCTTTATGGTTATTGCCTTCTTCCTCTACAGATTTAAATGAAGACACAGGCCAGATGCCTTCTTCTCTAACCCTCCCTTTTGTTCCCCCAGTTCAAAAGGTTTCCCTTGGTCTTTGAAATAACCTAAGGCAGGCTGAATCCACATGCGCTCCTCCTTCCTCGGGAGATGGCAGAATCCATGGGGGAGGATAATGTTTTAAACATACATTTATGAATGTGATATAAATGGATTCTGACAGTTATGGGTTTTAGGCCAGGGTTACTGAATCAAAAAAGCTGTGATATTTAATTCCCCTCTTCCGGAATACTTAGGAAAAGAGGGAATGAAAGGACAAACAAACAAGCAAGCAAAATCCAGGGCTGTATTAGACCAATTAAAGAAACATCCTGGAAAAAAGCAATGTCAAAACTTTTCCCATATTGCTACCAAGAAATATTCCAGGGGAACTTGATACAAACAGGTTCACTTTTACTTAGACACTGAGGGGCTCAAAAGCATATCCTGTAGGTAATTTCTGTTGTTAAGACAAATTACCATATTTTCCGGCATACAAGACGACCCGGCATATAAGACGACCCCCTACTTTTCATGTTAAATTATAGGGTTTGGGCTAATAACTCAATATTTCACTTCCTGGCACACAATCTGCATATTAACAACTCGTTTAGCATTAGTACCCTTTTTTTATAAGTGCCATGTGTCGCGCCCCGCGGGCCTGACGCTCGCCGGCACCGCGGGCTTGACACTTCCCGGCCCTGGCCCGACGCTCACCACCTGCTCCAACGTCCACCGTCCTGCCCAGGCCGCATCTGCATTCCACCGGCTGCGGCAGCGACGGCGGCCTGCTAGCACTGGAGTCTCGGCTGGAGCTCCAGCGGTGCGCGCGTGCGTTCTGCGGCCCAACCCCGCCCTGCTGGCTACGGTGGCCTCGCAGGGCCTTGGGCCCAACGCAGCTGAACACTCGACTCCTGGGCCGCCGGCGGACTTGACCGACGCAGCTGTGCACTCTACTCCTGGGCCGCCGGCGGACCTGACACAGCCGACCGGGCCTCGGGAGCTGCTAGGACAGGGGAGCAGAGGTGCTAGGTCAGGGGAGCGGAGCCCGGCCAAGGGCTCGACGGTTTTGCAAGGGGGGGCGAGCAGCAGGGTGGGGCAACGCTAGAAGCATTGGGGAAAGAGGTGCCGGTTCTGGGGACGGGTGTGGGGGTGGCATCTGGAGACGACAGGGCGGATGAACGTGAGGGAGCTCACCTGGGGGGTGGAGGGTGCCGGGTGGAGGGACGCATCACAAAGGGAGGTGCTTGGGAGGAACGGGCATTAAGTAAAGGAGGGGCGGATGTGGGCGCGGTTGGGTGGGCCGTGGGCATGTACGTGCAACATGTATTTAACAGAGTTGGGTGCAGGTAGCAGCCAACGCTGGCTTTATTCCTTTTGGAGTTTGTTTGTGTTTGCTCAATAAACTGTTCCTGAGAACTCAGCATTCGTCTCGGTTGCTTGCTTTTCCTGCTCTCCGGACAAGGCTTGAGACCACGATGTTGCTAAAATAAAAGAGGTAAACTTCGTGACCCTCCCAGCCCGTGCATAAAACAGAAATGAAAAGGCTTAAGCCTTTCCATTCCCAAATACCAAGGTTTCCCCGAGTTTTGCGTGGTTAAACAAACAGCCTTTGCGTATTAATGTTTCTCCACGGAGCACAAAATTCGCCCGAATTAAGGAAAGTGGGGAGCTAAAGAATCTGGGGCTACAGAGAATACCTCTGGAACGACAGGCAACCCTGGGAAACACGAGGACTGTAGCAGCATGCTCAGTTTGCACAGTCTGATTCAGAAAGCGCCCGGAGGCTCCTTCGTTACTTCTAACTGCAGAACGTCTCCACGTCCCGCCCGCCTTGCCTTTTAAACCCCGCCCCCTTTTCCCCTGTAACGTTTCTCTGCTCCGCCTGCTCTGTGATTTGCCCAGCTTTGCTCCTTCCCCGCCAAATGGGCGCCTCACCTTCTTTTCTCTGAGCTCTCTCGCCTGGTGCGCTGCTGCTCTCAGTTCTGCACTCCATGACCGGGCAAGCAATTCTTCTGGTCGGCGCGAGTCAGGCGGTGCCTCGGCGGGAGCAAAGGTGCTCCCTTCCTACAGTCGAGCGGGGCGCCTCTGGGGACTGCCTGCCCCTCCTCTCATCGGGGACCTGACAGCCAGCATTGGAGGCGCTAGCATGGTCAGTCCTAGAGAGAGCAAAGGCGGCAGCTGCAGTAGCCGCCCCAGAAGCTGACGAGAGTTTGCCCTCCATCACCCGTTCGCCGTTCGCCATCAGTCGCTTTACCACGGGTCGCCATGCCTACCTCCATTCACCCAGCGATCCCGCCGCCCAGCAGAAAAGAGAAAAGATCCGAGAGGTATTTTTCCGGCATATAAGACGACTCGGAGTATAAGACGACCCCCCAACTTTTGAGGTGATTTTCATGGGTTAAAAAGTCATCTTATATGCTGGAAAATACGGTATAACATACATACATATATACATACATGCATACATACATACATATGTACGGTCTGTCCAGTTCTGCCTACTTTGCTTGCAATTGCAACACAATACAATGGTAATTTTTTAAATTATTTTTATTTATTCAATTTGGATCCCAACTGACTTCAACCAATTCTGGACAGGTCACAAAAGTTAAAAAAAAATATGAAGCAAAAAAATTCAGAAAACATAAAAAAAATGTTTTTAAAAAAAGAAAATTTACTTTTGATTTGCTTATAAACACAAAGGGTACTGCTTTTCTTTCATTAATACAGTAGAGCTACACTGTCTTGGTTACACAAATCTGGATAACTACTAGAGAATGTATAACTCTCATAGCAGCAATTATATTTTGGGGGTGAGGGACAGCTAAAAGTGCCTTGGAAACAAAAGAAGCTCCAGGTGTTGACCCTTCCTAAGTAAGTCACTTATCATGCCTGAGGTTGCATATTTGTCCTTTGAAGTCTTACATTCTTTCTGAGATAGATTTTGAAGAACATAGGAATACTAACTTGGAAGCATTAATATCATTCCTAAAATTTTCCTTAGTGTCCTAAAAAATGAGAAGTCTTCAGAACAATGTATCAGTTTTTTGAGCTGGCTTTAGTATAAAGAGGTATTAGGATGACATCATAGCCCTCCACAGGAGCTTGATCAGATACAGTGCACATGGATAGAAACAATCTGGGACTGCTTAGATTATAATGTTTGATGTAGTGTTAAGGCATTAAGCTGGTTACTGGGAAGCCATGAGTTCTAGTACTGCATGAGGCCTAAAGCTAGCTGGGTGACTCTGGGCCAGTTACTCTTTCTCCATTGGAAACAGGCAACCATAAACCAAATATCTTGCCAAGAAAACTGCAGGGGCTTATTCAATCAATTGCAGTGGTTAGTTAATGACACAAAGTCATTATCCATATTCATACCCTGGAATAGATTTCTTAATATTACAATCTCTTCACCACTTTTATCATTCAGGATGGAATTTTCAGTAAATATTCCAGGGACAATGTTAGCAGGCAGGGTCTCCAAAGCCAATCAGCTCATGCTTTTGTGGAGGAAAAGTTGAGTTCCTATTTATATAGTCATCTGAATGTATATAGACTTGAGAAGGCAGAGGCAGACATACTCAAGTCCTACCTCAACATCCCTCCGTGATCCACCCTTAAGATTTTCATTATGAAGACCTGAAAGAAAAATACATTTTAAAAGTTTCTCAGTCTGAAACACTCAGGATTCTCAAGCCAAGAAGAATTTTTTATAAGCTGAATTGGGTTAATATCCCACTTCCCACTGTTCATGGCAGACAAAACTAATGAACATCTGGATGTTAGTAAGAGGCTTATTTTCATATTTTAAATTTCCTCTTCATGCTAGGTCTACACATGTTCATCCAAACACATCAATAGGGTCGCTTACCTGAATCATAACACATGTCAACCTAATATCATCATTGCGTGGAAGTGACAATGGTTATTGCCTAAGTAGAGTTATAACTGCTAAATAACCTTAGGATACAGGGTTGGGGAATAAAACAAGAAGGAAAAAAAGAAATTCAGATTACCAAGTAGCCAAAGGAGTGAGGGAAGACTGCTAAATGAGTTTACAAGTGGTCCTTATTTGCTTGATTTCTGCTGCAAGTCTATGTCATCCAACACAAGGTTTTTCTCTTTTAGGATTTCATATAGGCTGTTCATCACCACATTGCTCAAAATGGGAGGTAAGGTTATCATGACTCACCCAATTCTTCGACTCAGAAAGTCAAAAGCCTGCTAGGATATCCTGAAAGCAACAAAGAGACTATAGCCCAATGTGAAAAGTTTAGGATAAGAGTTACAAAAACTTCAAACAGAGTTTGAGGATGGAGGCAAAGAGTGGAGGGGCATATCAAATTGAAAGACTTGACCTCTGTGGTTTTTCTTCAGACTCATGTAACTAAAAGACCTGGGAACAGCCTTGAATCAAAAGGCTTTGCAAAGCTCCAGGGTGAAATACTGAGACAATAAAAGAGCTTTTCTTGCCCCCGCCCTCTCTCTCTCTCTCACTCACACACACACAAACACACACACACACACACACACACACACACACACACACACACACACTTAAAATCATTACAACGTCTAGGACATGAACTAGTATTTTCCAGCTCTGTTGGACTTCAGAACAGAACCTTCAACACACCTGGAAGGCACTGGGAAGAGGGAGTTTAGTTTTAATTCTTGCTTCATTTTATGGTTACCTTTTTGTAGGTAAATGTATTTCCTGAAACCTTGCAAAGCAGGTGCAAATCATACTTTAATGTTTTACTACAGTTTATTGAATACATCAAGATGTATGAAGTTCATACAATATGGTTAGCCAAAGTGAACCAAACCATATTCCAGTGTAGTCTTGCTCTTCACAATTATTCGTAAACTGACACTGCAGTTATATAAATATTTACTCAGATGTAAAATACACTCATTGTTCTTAATCCCAGGTGATTTTTCATAGGTAAGTAATCTTTCTCTCACCAAAGCAAAATCTATCCCCATCTAATGCAGGGCAGGGCAGGGCAGGGCAGGGCAGGGCAGGGCAGGGCAGGGCAGGGCAGGGCAGGGCAGAGAGAGAGAGAGAGAGAGAGAGAGAGAGAGAGAGAGAGAGAGAGAGAGAGAGAGAGAGAGAGAGAGAATTGCACTGACATGCACTGCTATAAATGTAATGGCCTGTTGACAAGCTGAGTGATTATTAATCCATGTTTTGTCCAGTTGATATCAACAGGATTCTAATTGCTTCGGTTCCAGATATGCTATTGGGTTCAGTTCCAAATATGCTTGAAGTGGGAGAAGGCTGAAGCTAAAAGCCCTTATGCCTTTCTCAAATGAGTGCATGAAGCAGCTTCCCTGGGAAATCTTTAGCAGGCAGCAGGAGCCAGTGAGAAGAGGCTGCAATTGGCATGCTTAAATTTTCCCCAGGAAACCAAGAGATGCTAGCACTGCCCATTCTCTTCAGGCCTGGGTCCTGGGAAAGACTGCCCTTTCCCACTCTTTAGCCTTGTTCCAAATGTTCAGTGGTATTAGGGATTCTTAATCTAAACCCCTGTGGATTACTTTCAGATTAAATTGTTTCCAGTCCTGTTCATCATTGGAGAGATATTTATAAAAATGAAGCTTTGCTTTCTTTTTAAGTTTATTACAAAACATGAATATCTGTTTTCACCTGAGAAGGAAATCTAGTTTTAAAAACAGGGTGAACCCTTTATTGCATTCTTACAACAATAGGGATAGGTGCCAATCTTTATAATAGCTAAGAAACAGCAGGTCCATAACAGAATAACAGAGTTGGAAGGGTGTCAACTTCTGAAACAAACCTGGTTGAAGCCATCTTTGTCATTCTCAGTTGCCACACAGGTTGGGAGGAAGGGGGGGAAGAAACTGAAAGGAATGCTAGACTAAACATAGAGTGATCCTGTGGGAACCAAGGTCATTCCCACAGGTGCTGTAAGGTGGAGAGGAGAAGTGTCATAAAGCCTGCCAATTGCCGTCACTGAATAGCATGATCAATAGTGTAGTAGGGGGAGGGAAATGTTATATTTAGTTATATTGAATTCCTAGGGGGAAACTTTAAAGTTGGTTTCACTTTTGACCAAGCCAATATTATGTATCCAATAAACATGTTCTTTGAGGAAACTTCAAGCCTCGGAGTTCTGATTTGTTTGGGTCCATTGATTGGAAACTTGACATTAAATCTACTCTCCAAAATTATTTTCCTGCTCTGAGATAGAAAGCTATCAAAGAGCGCTCTCCAGGGTCCTGAGCCCTGACCACCTACTCAATTCTTTTGGGAGGATGGTAAAGATTCAGGGAAGATTCCAGGATGGAGAAGAAATGGGAAGCGAGTACTAATACTGGTGCAACATCTGCAGATGGGACACGGATGGCTGCATAGTCTGGGGACAGAGTTCCACTGATGGGGGTTCGGCCGAAGGTCTGTGCAGACAAGTCTGACAGGAATAGGTTCTAGCCATTGGGGATCTATACCGAGAAGAGGAAGATTTCCAGCACAAGCTGGAAAGCTGCCGAGTCTAAGTTCCCATTAATCTCTTCCCACAGCCCTCTTTGTCTCATGCTGAAATGGAAAGTAAAGAGGGCAGTGGGATGGGATGAATCAGGGGAATGGAAGTACCTGACAGCAGTCCATGGGCACTTGGTCAAAAGACTGAAGGAGAGGTTCGACTGAATGGAAATCAGAGAAGTGACCCAGATTGTGAGGTATGAGGTCTCAGCTGGGGCTGAGGCTAGGATGACCCAACCACTCCTTGCCCATCAGAGCCTGAGTCCAGTCATCATGTGGCTTCCCCATCTCCCATGCCAGTAGCAGCATCAAACCCATGTCCTAGGCAAAGCCCTCTGCACCAACAGTGAGTTGCAAGCCCAGTGGGGCATCTAGGAGGATTCCAGAAATGGGCTCAACCTCAGCCACAGTCCCAGTACCAGCACCCTGGTTGTGTCCAGCACCCTGGGCACCTCCACCTCTGTGGACCCACCACCAATTAGAACCATGTTTGACGGGGACCAAGATAGCTATGAATGCAGTGGCAGCCAACCTAGAAGGGGAGACTGCAGAGTGGATAACCAGTCTTCATGATGAGGACACACCAGAACTAGGGAACACAGATCTTTTTTTGGAACTAGGTTTGAAGATGAGTCCCAGGCTTTGCAAGCTGAAGTGAAGATATGTGACCTAAAGCAGAGGGGCTGACCAGCAAAGGAGTTTGAGAGTTCTGAAAGGTCACAGGCAGAATAAGACAGTGACTGTTAATCAGTTGCTTTAAGGAAGGCTTGGACCATGACCAGTTTCAGACATGCATCTACAGGGGAATTCCTGAGCAAATCCATGAGTGGTATCATATGGCAGTGACACTGGACATTGAACTTAAGCACTAAAAGAAGCCCAGCCTTCCCGAATCAAAGCCAAGGAGAAGCCAGGAAAGGCACCAGTTCACATAATGTCAAGCATCAACTTCAGTAGCCAGGTCTCCCAGAACTCCTACTACCCCACCCCCATCAAGTTTTTCAGGTGCAGCCAACAAGGACATCAGGCTGATGAATGTCTAGCACCAGCTCCCCAGCTGAAGAGCACTCCTACCACCATGACTACTTCAAGCCTCAATGGAAAGGTTAAGAGAAGTCGAGTTGGGTACATCAGAGCCAAGCTGTCCAAGTCTCCTACCCCTACGGGTGAGAGAGAGAACTCTGATCAAATGCAATCAACTACCAGCCCCCTATGCAGCAATGATGAAGGCGAGAATAATTCGATGGTAAGTCAAGCCATTCCCTCCCTTTGTCATCCCCGCCCAACTTATACCACCTAAAACTGGGGCCCAGGCACAAATAGCCATCCTAATAGATTCAGTCTGCACCTGATGCCTAATCAGTCTCCCAAAGGTGCTTAAACTAGGGATTTGAGCCAAACAATTGCCCCTGGCCGTGAAGTTTGAGCAGGTCAATGGGTCTTTAATTGGAGGATCACCTGCAATGCACCTAACTGAACCGGTGCAACTGGAAATGGGGCAGCAACTGGAAATTATCCAATTTTTGATAATCCCCAAAACGGGGCTGGCATGGCTTGATAAGTGGGACCCTATCATATGGTGGGAAAATGGGGTGAGAACCATGAAACTAGGAAGGGCCCTCTTCCTCCTATTCATAATGGTCAGGAGAAGAAAACTACTCCACTGAATCAGAAAATGAGCCAACTGAACCTTTGAAACTTGCATCAGAGCGGTTACCAGGAATACTGAGATCTGACCAAGGTGTTCAGGAATGTGATATGTTTCCCTCTCACTGAGCCACTGACTGCACAATAGAGATTTTTCCGGGAGTGAAACTCCCTAAGCCAAAAATGTATTCCATGACCCCCAGGGAGATGAACGAACTGAGAGAATACATTGACAAAAACGTGGCTAGGGGCTTCATCCAGCCAGCTAAATCACGTGTGGCTGCCCCCATGCTATTCAAAGAGACGAAAGATGGACCATTGAGATTATGCATGGATTTCAAGGGCTTAAATGCTGTCAGCATGGAAAACATGTATCCACTCCCCCTTATGAAGGACATGTTAGCTCACTTGTCTAAGGAGAAAATTTTCACTAAGCTGCACCTGTGGGAAGTTTACTACTGAGTAGAATTAAGAAGGGAGATGCATGGAAAACTGCCTTTAATTACCCACTGGGGAGTTTCCAATTAAATCTGATGCCATTTAGCCTCCAGGGGGCTCCTTCCGTATTCATGCAATTGATAAATGAGGTGTTACATGACCAGCTACACAAAGGGGTCCTAGTTTACCTTGATGACATCTTCATCTTTACAGAAATGATGAAGGAACGTGACAAATTGGTTTGCAAAGTTCTCAAAAAATTATTAAAGGAAAACCTTGCATTAAACTATCTATTTTTATTTTTTTTTAACCTTCGGAGAAGATGGCCGCAGCCTGCGGCTGAGCTAGAGAATGCGGGAGGGTGAGTCCTGGCTGGCTGAGCCTTGAGGAGGCTGTTGCTTGCTGCACGGCCTCGGCTGGGCACCGGGAGTTCCCGGTGTCGTAACAACTTGCCGAGGCCGCAGTAAATGTTGGTGTGGCGGTCCGGGTGCGCCGGGCCTGACCCCCGGCGGCTGCAACGTTTCTGAGGCCGCCGGAGATGTGTCGGGCGGCGAGGAACCTGGGCCTAAAGTGGCCGGTCCGATCCGAGCGGCGGGGCGCCTGGGACCTGCGGCAACCTGCGGCGACCGCGGCGATGCCTTTTGAGGCCGTTCGGCATTTTGACTGGGCGGCGAGGTGCCGGGACCCTCGGCAGTCAGGATGCTTCGGCGAGGCTTTTCGGCCCACGATGACTGCAGCAACATCTTGTGGGCCCCGCTCGAGGCGTGATCCGGGCGGCCAGGACAATCTCCGCGTGGCCATTTGTGATTTGGGTGGAGGGCGCTTGGCCTGGGATGGCCAAGTGCTCAATCTGATGGTCGGTTGGTGGACTTTCCCCTCCGGTGAAAGTTCCGCGGGGGTGGAGACATGCCAACCGAGGGGCCACAGGCTTTTCCTCCCCAAGGCCCTTGGGGCCGTTTTTTGGAGGATGGAGGCTGCCGGCGATACCGCCCGAAGAAGAAGAAGACCATGGTGAGACCACCCATTTCCCTGGACGATACTTAAATTCTGTGGCTTGCTACAGCCTTTTGGTCGTGAATTCAACTGGAGATGGGGATGCATGACTGGTTGAACTCTGTTGCTACCATTTTCCATCCGGGGTGACTTTGAAGGTGCTGCCGGTGGGGCCTAACAATGTTCGGCTGCAGGAGGGCCCGGCTGTGGTTGGCCAGACCTGGAACCTGCAGCCAGAGACCTGGATTATATCTATCCGTTATTAGAACTATGGATGCCTCCACCGACAAATGGACTATTATTACCTCCTAGTCGTTGGATTTTCCTTCTCCCTCTCTGCGACCTGTTCGGAATTGGATCTTGACATTCCCTGATGCCGGAAGATCTTTTGTCACTGTGAGAGGGTGACTTAGCTTGGGAGTCACTATCCAGCTCTGTAATTTTATCATCAATGGCTGTTGTATTGATTTTAGCCAATCCGTTTCCTCCTGCTTTTAGCTTATTGTATTTCTTACATCTTATTGATGATTTATTCCGCGGGCACGTTGCTTGCCCTGAGAGATTCCCCCCTCTCCCAGGTGTGGCCCTCTGGTTTGTGCCGCCGATTCCTTAATGACGGATCCTGGGATCCCGAGAGGTGGCATGGCACAAGGAGGAGGCTTAGGGATTTTTTATGTAAACTTTTTAATGGGTTAGGGAGGGGGGAGGGATGTAAGTTCCAACAGAAAGTTGGGGGAACTTTGCTGGATCTTTCCCAATCCAGGTTGGTAAATGGTTGCCGCGGTGGGGAGGAGGGTCTTGGGGCCCGAGGGGATGGGGTGGGGACATTGATCCCCACGGTGATCGGGAATGGCGGCAGACGGATGAACAGAGGGCCATATCGAAACTTGGGATCGCGCCCCCGCTATCTTTGAGCGGTGGCACGCTCCGACCCTCTGGCCTCATCCTGCTTTTCCGGGGGTGGGGGAGGACAGGTACCTGAGCTCAGGCTGGTGTATTTGAATGCCAGGTCTGTGGTGAATAAGGCTCCCCTCATTCAGGATTTGATTGAGGAGGAAGGCGCAGACCTGGCATGCATTACTGAAACCTGGTTGGGCCCAGAGGGAGGGGTCCCTTTGATTGAGTTATGCCCACCAGGTTTCCGTGTGCTTCACCAGCCTCGGGCTCAGGGTAGGGGCGGGGAGGTGGCAGTTGTTATTAAAGAGGCCCTTTGTCCGCGGGAGACCACTGCCCCTCAGATTGGTGGATGTGAGTTCCTTCTCCTGAGGTGGGGTCCTGGGGGTCAGTTGGGTCTGTTGCTCACATACCTTTCTCCCAGCTGCCCGGGCTACTCGACACTCTCTCAGGGTTGGTGGTTGAGTTTCCCAGGCTTATGGTTCTGGGAGATTTTAATCTGCCTTCCCTGGGTGGTGCGTCGGGGGTGGCCTGAGAGTTCATGGCTTCCATGATAGCCATGGACCTGACCCAGATTATTCAGGGTCCGACTCACGAGGGGGGAAACACGCCCGACCTTATTTTCATCTCTGGGCAGTGGCTTAATGGTCTGGGTGGGGTTACTCCAACATCTCAACCCCTTTCATGGACAGACCATTATCTCCTATGGCTGGGCCTCCGTCATGCCACTCCCCACTGCTGGGATGCGGAACCGACCAGGTGGTTCCACCCCAGGCGCCTGATGGACCCAGATAGGTTCCAGACGGCGCTTGGACTGATTCCTTCCTCCCTTTCCCACAGCCCGGTCGAGACCTTAGTTGATGCCTGGCAACGGGCGGCTTCCGAGGCTCTCAACCGTGTTGTGCCTTTGCGGCCTCTGACCCTGTGCAAATCCCAGCTCGCTCCTTGGTTCTCCGCGGACCTGTGGGAGATGAAGCGCCGGAGAAGGGGCCTAGAGAGCATTTGGAGGTCCAGTCGGTCTGAGTCTGACCGAACACAGTTAAGATCCTTTTCTAGATCTTATCTTGTGGCAATGGAGGTGGCGAAGCGTGCTTACTTCGCCACCCTCATTGCATCCGCAGATAACCGCCCGGCTGCCCTGTTTAGGGTGACCCGTTCCCTTTTAAATCATGGGACGGGAGAGGACCCCTTGCAGGGACGGGCCGAGGAGTTTAGTGAGTATCTGGTGGATAAAATCGCTCAGATTCGGGCTGGCTTGGACTCCGACTGGGCAGTGTCTGACGAAGGGGAAACGATGGGTTTGGCCGATAATATTTGGGAAGAGTTTGATCCTGTGACTCCGGATGAAGTGGACAGGATCATGGGGAAATTAAGTGCCGCCACATGTTTATTGGACCCGTGTCCCTCCTGGCTGGTTTATGCGGCCCGGGAGGTAACACGAGGCTGGCTCCTGGCAGTTATAAATGCTTCTTTGAGTGAGGGGTGCTTCCCTGCCACCTTGAAGGAGGCGGTGGTGAGGCCCCTCCTCAAGAAACCTGCCTTGGATCCAGCTATTCTAAACAACTTTTGTCGTGTCTCCAACCTTCGCTTTCTTGCGAAGGTTGTTGAGAGCGTGGTGGCACGGCAGCTCCCTTTGGTCCTGGAGGAAACTGAGTATCTGGATCCATACCAATCCCATTTCAGGCCCGGGTACAGCACGGAGACGGCATTGGTCGCACTGGTGGATGATCTCTGGTGGGCCCGAGACAGGGGTTATTCCTCTGTCCTGGTCCTTTTAGATCTCTCAGCGGCTTTTGATACCATCGACCATGGTATCTTGCTGCGACGTCTGGTGGGGTTGGGAGTGGGAGGCACCGTTTTACGGTGGTTCTCCTCCTACCTCTCGGGCTGTTCGCAGACGGTGTTGACAGGAGGGCAGAGGTCAGCCCCTAGACCCCTTAGTTGTGGGGTGCCTCAGGGGTTGGTACTCTCGCCTCTCCTGTTCAACATCTATATGAAGCCGCTGGGTGAGATCATCCGTGGTTTCGGGGTGAGGTATCATCAATATGCCGATGATACCCAGCTCTTTATCTCCACCCCGAACCAAGCCAGTGATGCCCTCGATGTGATGTCCCGTTGCCTGGAAGCGGTACGGATTTGGATGGGGAAGAACAGGCTCCAGCTCAACCCGGCCAAGACTGAGTGGCTTTACGTACCGGCATCTCGTCTTGTCCAAGAGGTTCCATCTTTGGTTATGGGGGGATGGGTGTTGCCTCCCGTTGATAGGGCGCGCAATTTAGGCGTCCTCCTGGATTCACGACTCAGTTTTGAAGATCATATTGGAGTCGAGGGCATTTGCCCAGATTCGCCTGGTGCGCCAGTTGCGCCCCTATCTGGACCGAGATGCCCTACGTACGGTCACTCATGCACTCGTTACCTCTCGGATAGATTACTGCAATGCTCTCTACATGGGGCTGCCCTTGAAGACCACCCGGAGGCTCCAGCTGGTGCAGAATGCGGCCGCGCGGGTAGTGATGGGAGCATCCCGATACTCCCATATTACACCCCTCCTGCGTGAGCTGCATTGGCTACCGGTTGTCTTCCGGGCGAGATTTAAGGTGCTGGTACTTACCTTTAAAGCCCTACATGGCTTAGGCCCGGGATATCTGCAGGACCGTCTGCTGCTGGGGACAACTTCCCATCGCCCAGTGCGCTCACACAGAGAGGGCCTCCTCAGGGTGTTGTCGGCCAGACAATGTCGGCTGGCGATGCCCAGGGGGAGGGCCTTCTCTGTGGGAGCGCCAGCCCTTTGGAATCAACTCCCCCTTAAGCTTCGGATGGCCCCGGACCTCCGGTCCTTTCGCCGCGACCTCAAGATGTTCCTTTTCCATCAGGCTGACCTGGATTGATGATAGGTTTTTAAAAGTTTTAATTTTTAACTGTGTAATTAATATTTGGGGCTGTTATTTAATTTTTTCTAAACTTTTGTACTGTTGGTTTTTTTTATTGTTGTTACCCGCCCTGAGTCCTCTGGGAGATAGGGCGGCATATAAGTCCCATAATAAATAATAAATAAATAAATAAATAAAATAAATAAATGTGAGTTCCACCAAATCCACCTTGACTACTTAGAATATCGAATCTCAAACAAAGAGGTGGAGATGGACCCAGAGAAAGTCAAAGCTGTTCTGGAGTGGCAATCCCCTCAGACTCGCAAGCAACCACAGAGCTTTTGGGGGGTTTGCTAACTTTTACCAGCAATTCATCCCCTCCTTTGCAAAGATAGCCTTACCAATTACTGAACTGTTTAAACGGACAAAAGGGGGGGAGAAACCCCATTCCAGTCAACCTTTAAGATGGACTATGGAATGCCAAGCAGTGTTTGAATAACTTAAAAGGTTGTTTGCAGGAGAGCCAGTTCTCAAATACCCTAGCCCCGAGGAACAGTTTATCATCCAAACAGATGCTAGTGATGTTGCAGTAAGTGCAGTTCTTCTTAAAAAAAAAACAGCAAGGGAGACTTACAACCATGCATGTACACCTTCAAAAAACTCACATATACTTTGATGACCCAGGCAAAGCACAGAGGCAATGCAGTCAGCTGGCAATGTAAACAGTTCTTTAATTGCTGCAAATTTTCCCCAAATGCTCCCACATTTGCTGGCAAGCCTCCAACAAACACACACACACACACACACACACACACACCTTCAGCCAACTCTGGCTGAAAGCAGTTTAAATACAGTCTGATTAGCATAAGAATGTACTCAAGGCCATGAACCTAATGAGTCCATTTGAATCCAAGCTTGCCTGAGTAGTTTTCAAAGAGAGAATCCGAAATACAGTCCGAGGTCTTAAAACATTCAATCAACGTGGTCAGCAAGTCCAATAATCAAGGTTTCCAGGTTTCCAAACAGAAGACACAGAACAAGAGCAACAATACACAACACTCCAATGAATCAGTGTTTGTTCCTGACAAATGCCTCACCCCACAGCATCTCTTTAAATCTCAGTCCCCAGGTATGCCTTGTGGAGTGGGGTGGGATGCTTTCCTCCCGAGTAATTGAGAGTGCCTGAGTTGTTCCCGCCTTCTCTCCACTCTCCATGCTCTAGGATCAGGTAGAGGTGGGCCTTGCTCATTGCCTGAACTCTGTCTCCCCTGTTCCAATCCTGAAGGGCCCTGGCCTGCCTCAGCCTGCTCCTCCCCACAGTCCTCTGAAGCCACAGACACCTCTCCCTCAGCCTCCATGGAGTCCTGTTCCAGCTCCATTTCCTCCTCAGATTCAGGCTCAGATGGAGGCATGGCAGACACAGAGTGGCTATGGGCTGTATGGGAGAAGGAAGCATTTGCTGTTCAATGAGCATTGCTAACCTGGTGTCATTTCCTAGAGGGCAGTAAGATACTATTTGAAATGTGGACTGACCATAAAAACCTTGAGGCACTTAGTGCTTTATCTAAGAAGCAGGCGAGACAGCAAGTTAACGTTTTAACTTTTATTCCGAACCAGGCAAAGAACAAGAGAACATGACTTCTATTTATACTGACAGCTGCCGGCGGCTTGACCAATCAGGGGTGAGTCTGTTCCCGCGCCGCAGTCGCCGCCAATCGGGGCCGTCCGGTTTTGACAGCTCGGAGCTGTCATCTGTAGCGCGTGTAGAGCTGTCAATTGTTGGCGCTTGCGCGGTTTCGTCCGGCAGCTTTTGACAGCTGTCAAAAGCTGCCGTGGTTTTACCTCAGCCCTGTAACTTCTGTTAAACTTAATATAATAATAACTAGTAAATACACAACACCCCTTCCCCCTCCCTCTGATTGAGTTGTTTTACCCCAACTGTTTCTTTTTTGGGTTTCCCCATTCGTAGTCTTTCAGGTAGGTGGGAGGTTTCTTTAGTCTTTCGGAGCGCCGGGGAGTTGTCTCGGCTGGATGTTCTGTTTCCCTTGGGGCTTCTCGGGTTGGCTCCGGGGGTGGGGGGTTTGGTTCTGCTGGTTCCGCATTGATTGGTGCGGGGTGTTGAAATGGAATGTTCCGGTCGGGGGAGCTTTGTCGTGCCAGTCTCTGCGGCGGTGCTTCTGTTAGTATTCCGTCGTCCCCCCTTCCCCCTATGTTTTGAGGACTGCGTTGGCGGAGTTGGTCAATGTGTCTGCGGATATGTATATTTTGTCCAATGTCAATGATGTATGACAAGGGGCCTGTTTGTTCTATGACTACCCCTTGTGTCCATTTGTTCCCTCCCCCGTAGTTCCTGGCCCAGACAGCTTGCCCTGTGTTGAGAGTTCTATGTTGGAGGGCTGGTTCTGGGTCTGGAGGGGATCTGTCTGGGTGGAGACGGTCTAGTCTGGTAGTTAATCTTTTGCCCCAGCGAAGTTCTGCTGGGGACTTCCCGGTAGTTGTGCAAGGCGTGGTGTGTTGGGACAGAAGAAATTGTGCCAGTCTTTGGTGCCAGTTGCCGGAGATGATCTTGCGCAGTGCCTCCTTGGTTGATTTTACCATCACCTCTGCCAAGCCGTTCGTCAATGGGTGGAAGGGAGCCGTAGTGGTGTGCCTAATAGAGTTCGCCGTTGTGAAACTCTGGAATTCGTAGGAGGTAAATTGGGGGCCGTTATCGGAAACTATAACATCAGGGAGCCCGTGTGTGGCGAATAATCCCCTTAAAACTTGTATCGTGGCTGAGGAAGTTGTGCTGGCTACTGGCGCTACCTCTAGCCATTTTGAAAAGCTGTCAACAACAATTAGGAATGATTGTCCCTGGAATGGACCTGCATAATCTATGTGAATGCGAGACCAGGGTGTCTTTGTAGTTTCCCATCTATGTATGGGAGCCTGTGGCTGGGCGGCTCTAACTAGCTGGCAGGAATAGCAGCCAGCTACGTGTGCTTCAATGTGTTTGTCTAAACCAGGCCACCAGACATAGCTTCTGGCCAGAGCCTTCATTTTGACGGTGCCCGGGTGCCCTTCGTGTAGGCTCTCTAGCACTTTGAGTCTGTGTTTGTCTGGGATGATTACCCTGCTGCCCCATAAGAGACATCCTTGATGGGTGGATAATTCCTTTTGTCTTAAGATGTAAGGTTGGAATAGTGGGTCTCGGGGTGAATATTGCCAGCCCGTCGTGACATAGCCTAGGACTCTGCCTAGGATTTTGTCTGCCACGGTAGCTGCGGAGATATCTTTGACAGATAATGGGCATTCTGCCAGCTCTGAGATAGCTAGTATTCTTCCAGCTGGTGCTGGGTCTGGGTCCACTATTGGTTGGGGCAATCTGCTCAGGCCATCCGCATGGCCCATGGTTTTCCCTGGCCTGTATTCTAATTTGTATGAATAGACTGACAGAAAGGTAGACCATCTCAGGATGCGGGGAGATAATATTTGTGGTGTTAGTCTGTCTACTGTAAAAAGTCCTAACAGGGGCTTATGATCCGTAAAAATAGTAAATGGTCGGCCATACAGGTAATCATGAAATTTTTTTACGCTAGCCACTATAGCTAAAGCCTCTTTATCAATTTGAACGTAATTACGCTCAGGTTTTGACAACGTTCTAGAATAGAACGCTACAGGGGTCTGTATTCCTTCTTTAGTTAAATGGCTTAGGACTGCTCCGATGCCGTACGGGGAGGCATCGCAGGCTAGACATAATGGCAGCTGATCGTTAAACAGGGCTACCGTTGTGCTGCTGGAGAGTAAGTTTTTTAGGAGGTTAAAACTTTTATCATGCTCAGGGGTCCACGTCCAGGGTTTGCCCTTGTCTAATAATCTATGTAAGGGTTCTGCAATGGAGGCTTTATGCGGTAGGAAGGTGTGATAAAAGTTAACTAACCCCAAGAAAGCCTGAAGTTCTTGTTTGTTTTTGGGGGTTGGTGCTGTTTTAATAGCTTTAATTTTAGTGTCTGTGGGGTGAATTCCCTTAGCGTCTATTTTAAAACCTAAGAACTCTGTTGAGGGCACCCCGATGGAGCATTTGTCTCTTTTTAATTTGAGACCAGCCTTCCTGAACCTCAGGAGCACCTTAGTTAGTTTGTCAGCCAGGTCATTTTCTGATTCCCCTGCAATTAGGACGTCGTCAAAATATGGGCAGACCCCGGGAATTCCCTTAAGTGTTTTCTCCATGATTTCCTGGAAGATTCCCGGGGCTGCAGAGATGCCAAATTGAAGGCGGTTAATTTTGAATGCTCCCTTGTGGGTGACTATTGTTTGAGCCAAAGCGGTGTCAGGGGTGACAGGCAGCTGTAAATACGCCTGCGCCAAGTCTAACTTGGCAAATATGGCGCCTGACTTAATGGCCGCGAGGATGTCTTTGACAGCCGGGACCGGGTAGGCATGTGCGTTTAAAGCGAGGTTGAGGGTCGCCTTATAGTCGCCACATAATCTTATTTGGCCGTTTGGCTTAACTGGGGTCACTATGGGTGTCTCCCACTCGGCCCCTTCTACCGGTTCGAGGACCCCTAAGTTTGTTAATCTGTCAAGCTCCGCTTCTATTTTTTCCCTCAAGGCGAAGGGAACCCTTCTGGCCTTGATTCTGACAGGCATCACATTTGGGTTCAGTTTAAGTGATACGGGCGGTCCCGTGTATTTCCCTAGTGAGCTGTCAAAAACGTCCGCGAATTGAAGGCAGACGGATTCCAATTTTGACAGCTGAATGGCGTTGACACCTGTCAACGCTATTCCTAGTGCCTCGAACCAATCTAATCCTAGCAGGCTGATCCTGTTTTCTTGGGTCACAAGAATAGGAAGGGATCCTTTAAATTTCTTGAACTCTACGGGGACGGAAGCTTTTCCCCGGAGTTTAATGGGCGTTTTCTGGAAGTCAGCTAGGCGGAGTTTGGTGGGTCTAAGGGCGGGCCCTTTCCTACTTCGGTTACAAATGTCCCTGTACGTTTGCCATGAGATTAGTGAGACGGAGGACCCAGAGTCCACTTCCATCTCACAGGGAATTCCCTGAATCCGGACGTCCACCTTGATTTTGGGTTTAAGAGTGCTGTGGACCGTATGTTTCTCCGCCCTCCCCCTTACATTAAACACTAGGGGCCGGAGACTGTGCCTGTCTCTGAGTGTATGTGGGGCCATACCTTCGGCTGTCACCTCCAGGTCGTGCAGGTTTTCCCGGCTCCGGCTGCGGCACACGGCTTTGAGGTGGCCCGTCATTCCGCACCCATGGCATTTGGCACTGCGGAACCGGCACGTTGCTCTAGGGTGGCTTCCGCCGCAGCTGGCACACTTCGCCCTGTTTGTCGGGAAGTTTGGGCCCCTCTGGTTGTTGGCAGGCGCCCCCCTGTAGTTGCGTTGCAGCCTCAGTTTCTCGAACCGTCGTTGCACCGCGTCTATGTCTGTGGGGCCGTCGCCGTCCTCGGAACCGCTGAACCTGCCGTCTTCCTGGTGCACGGACCCCCTTGGTCCGCTGTCCGGTGGCCGTCGGTCGTCTCCGTGGCAGTCTTCGTATGCGATGACTTCTCTGGCTACATCGGTCATTGTCATTTCAGGCTTGGCGATCAGCTTTTTCCTCAGCCGTTCGTCCCTGAGCCCTATGACAATCTGGTCCCGGATTCGGTCTTCTAAATCCGGGAACCGGCACTGACGTGCAGCATGCCTGACCCGGGTTATAAAGTCATTTGCCGGTTCGTCAGGAAGCTGGATTTTCCGAGCGAAGTTCACTCTCCAGTAGAGTTCTGACTTGAGGGGCATGAAGTATTTACTCAGCCCCTCAGTGAGGTCTGCATAGGAGATAGTGGCGACCGGCTCCGGGGTGAAGATCCCCACAGCGGCATCATAAACGGCGGGGCCGCTGAGCCAGAGGAGGGCTGCTGCCTTGGCCCGGTCATCCGTGATCTTCTTGACTACCAGGTACCCTTCTACCTGGCCCAGATGCGATTCCCAGCCTTCTGGGTGGCGAGTATCGAATTCTCGGATGTGGCCGTGGTTCGTCATGCTGTCTGTAATTGTGGGTGCCGCTGCTTGCGTTGAATGGAAGTTCAGCTTCCAGTGACTTCAGCAAGTGACCAGCTCGGCTAAGGGGAAAAATCTCTTCTCCCCTTAGGTAGTGACTTCAGCTTAGGCAAGCAGGCATCCCACCTTCGTCGCCAGTGCTTTATCTAAGAAGCAGGCGAGACAGCAAGTTAACGTTTTAACTTTTATTCCGAACCAGGCAAAGAACAAGAGAACATGACTTCTATTTATACTGACAGCTGCCGGCGGCTTGACCAATCAGGGGTGAGTCTGTTCCCGCGCCGCAGTCGCCGCCAATCGGGGCCGTCCGGTTTTGACAGCTCGGAGCTGTCATCTGTAGCGCGTGTAGAGCTGTCAATTGTTGGCGCTTGCGCGGTTTCGTCCGGCAGCTTTTGACAGCTGTCAAAAGCTGCCGTGGTTTTACCTCAGCCCTGTAACTTCTGTTAAACTTAATATAATAATAACTAGTAAATACACAACACTTAGAACCCTGCAGAAATTATCTCCCAAGCAGGGCACAATATTTCAATTGTTTCAACTTCTCTTTAAAGTACATTCCTGGAGGAAAAAACTTCTTAGCTGACACCTTATCCAGAATGCCACAGTACAAGAGCAATCATGAGGAAGTGGTCAATGCTATCATTCCTTCACCACAAAAGGCCTCTCAAGTGACTACTAGACACCAAACTCAAAAATGATCCACCAGCCCTGAGGAAGACTTGGGAGATCAAGGAGAAGAAAATATTATGGCCGAAGGAAGAGATGCTGAACGAATGAGGGATGAAAAAAAGAAAGAGCAATTTACAGAGGAAGTAAAAGGGGGAGAAGGATAAGATAGACTAGAACAGCAGGGGAGAAGTCTTGAGGAGATGAAGGAAATAAGAATCACTAGAAGCACCGGGGCACAACAGAAACAAGATGATGGGAGAGGAATATAGGATATGGTCAATGAATATCAATGAACTGAACTCACTGGTAAAGCATTGGAAAGTCTTTAGTAAACTTACCAAATTAAATGCGGACGTTATTACACTACAAGAGGTTCATATAAAAAAATGATCAAAAATATTTATCAGAACAACCTAAATTAGGAAAGCTATATGTTTCACTATATGAGCAAAAAAAAAAGAGGAATTGCTTTGTATGTCAAAAAGGACATAGCTTCCAAACAAGTTTATAAGGATAAAGAAGGAAGGATTTTGATAGTGGAGGCCAAACTGAACAAAAAAACATAATAATTGTTGTAATCTATGCGCCAAATGGAGCCCAAGAATCTTTCTTTAAAAATCTGCATAGTAAGCTTAGTGATATAGAGGGGGATGGGTTTTGTATGATTGGGGATTTCAATGTGATAGTAGATAGAATAAAAGATCATAAAAGTAATGAGATAAGGAAAGGGAACAAAATATACTTCCTAAAACTTTTTTTGAGATGTGCACAGACCTAAATTTGCAAGATGTTTGGAGGGAAAGAAATAAAGACAAAAGGGAATATACATATTACTCCAATAGACATAGATCGTGGACCAGGATTGATATGTTATGGCTCTCAAAAGAATTAGACTCGGTAATTCAAGAAATCAATATAGAACCTAGTCTTTCGGCAGATCACAATCCCATACATTTTTGCTGGAAAGGACAAAGGAGTAGGCCAAGATGGACTCTTCAAAGAGTGATCCTCAGAGAAAAAGAGTTTAATGAAGAGATGGAGAAAGAAATGCACCTTTTCTTTCAAGTGAACAAAAATGGGGATACATCACTGCAGAATATCCGGGAAACAGCTAAAGCATATATGAGGGGAGTCGCAATCTCATATATGGCTAAGAGAAATAAGGAAAAAAAAACAATGCAGGATAAGGCTTGAGGAAGAATATAAACTGGCTGAAATACAACTTCAGAAAGATCCAAACAATAAAAGATTGAAAAGTAAAATGGATTTAATTAAACATAAACTCTGCATAGTAGAATTGGAAAAGTTACCACAACAACTTAAGGCAGCTAAGCAAAACAATTTTGAACATGTGAATAAACCTGGAAGATGGTTGGCATATAAACTAAGAAGACAGAAAGAGAAACAACAGATTATTAATTTGCAAGATGAGGAAGGAGAGATTCAACATGAGGTGATCACCAAAAGAGGAATTGCTCAAAGATAGTATGAAAAACTATATAAGAGGAATGAGGAACAAGGAGTAGAAAGGATAACAGAATAACTGGAAAAGACAAACCTATCGAAGATACCAGAGGAAATAAAAGCTACATTAAATGAGGAAATAAGAATGTCCGAAATAACTAAGGCTATAAGTAAACAAAAGAATAACAAGGTGGCCGGTCCAGATGGAATACCAGCGGAGTTGTACAAAGAGCAACAAAATGTATTTAATCAATATCTACTAGAAGTTTTCAATGCCGTTTTAACTGAAGCTAAAATACCTAAATCCTGTCAGAGGCAAACATAGTACTAATACCAAAAGAGGATGCAGAAAGAACACAGATACAAAATTACAGACCTATCTCCCTAGTAAATGCTGACTACAAGATTTTTGCATCAATAATGGCAGAGAGATTTAAAAATTACTTAATTGACTTTATACATTGTGATCAAAATGGTTTTCTACAGAATCGGCAGATTAAGCGGAATATAAGAACAATTATAGACGTTTTCGAATTTTATGAACTGCATAGTGACCGCCAAGTGGCACTTTTGTTTCTTGATGCACAGAAGGCATTCGATAATGTCAATTGGCTATTTTTGACTCAACAACTGAAACTAATGGACGTCGGTAAAAACTTTCTAAATGTAATAACTGCAATATACTCCAAACAGAATGCTCAGATTATAATAAATGGTGAGGCCACAAATACATTTAGTATTCAGAAAGGTACAAGACAATGATGTCCTCTCTCACCGTTGCTGTTTATATACACATTGGAAATTTTAGCTAGAGTAGTAAGGCAAGAGGAGCAGATCAAAGGGCTTGAGATTAAGAAGGAAATATACAAACTCCAAGCATATGCTGATGATTTAGCATTTATACTGGAAGATCCAGAGCAATCAGGTCAGAAACTATTTGAAGTACTGGAGTAGTATGGAGATTCGGCAGGCTTGAAAATAAATAGAAACAAAAAAAGATCATAGCTAAAAATATGATCAATACACAAAAAGAAAATCTCACCAAGAAATTAGGTATACAAATAGTTCCTAAAATAAAATATCTGGGAATTGTTATTTCTGCACGTTGCTCATCAATCAAAGAGGACAATTATGGAAAATTAGTAAAGCAAATAAAAGTTGACTTAGACCACTGGAAAACCTAAATCTTTCACTTCTTGGAAGAATCTCGGCAATGAAAATGAACATTCTACCTGAAATGATATTTTTGTTTCAAAATATTCCAATCCAATTAGATAAAAAATTTTTTAAAGAATTGAATAAACTAACTTTAGATTTTGTGTGGCAAGCAAAGAAGGCGATAATAAAACAAAAGTCTCTACAGGATGCCAAAGAGAGAGGGGGATTAGGTTTTCCGGATTGGGAGTTGTATTATCAAGCAGCAGCCCTGACGTGGAATAGGGACTGGATCACTTTGGAAAACAAAAGATGTCTATATTTAGAGGGGCATGACCTTCAGCAGGATTGGCATGCCCATTTATGGACGGGGAAAAGCAGGAACCACCAGTACTTCCTGAGACACAAAGTTTGACAAGAGCTAATAAAAAGCTGGAATACTGTTAAAAGCCAACACTATATAGAAGCTCCAGGTTGGCTTTCACCATTAGAAGCAGTCACATACCCTAACTTATATAGGCAAGATAAAGTTATCACATATAAAGACATTTTGTCAGAGAAAGGTCATCTAAAGCAAAGACAAGAGCTGAGACAGCAGGGAATTGTTTTGGAATGGTGATCCTATCTTCAAATACAAGTGAGGTATGTGAAAGAGAAGAAAGAGTGGGGAATTAATAGACAAGATATGGGGCTTGATAAAATATTACTAGGTTCGGAGAAAAAACAAATTAAAAACATGTATAAATATTTGTTAGAATATAAATTATATGAGGAACAAGTTAAAGATATGCTGGTTACCTGGGCAATAGATTTGGGACATGCTATAAATTTGGATCAATGGCAGCAAATCTGGGAACGTAATAATAAAATTACTTTAGTGACATCTTATAAAGAAAATCTCTATAAGATGCTATATAGGTGGCACCTGCCGCCAGCCAGACTTGCAAGAATGTATAGTGGTTACTCACCAACCTGTTGGAAATGTAAGAAGGAAAAGGGTACATATTTTCATGTTTGGTGGGCTTGCAAAGAAGTACAGATTTATTGGCTTAGGGTTTGGAAATGGATAACAGAAATGACGGGTCAAAATAATAGAAATAATAGAAAAGAACATAAACAAAGCCGATACATACTTAATCATACATGTCATAATGGCAGCAAGAATTTTGTTTGCTCAAAACTGGAAAGTAGCTGAGGCTCCTAGCGGAGATGCGCTAATAAGAAAAATCTTGTATTGCGCAGAACTGGACAAAATGACAAAAGAACTAAAAGATCAGGATGAAACAGAATATTACATTGTTGTTGTTGTTAGCTGCGAAGTCGTGTCCGACCCATCGCGACCCTATGGACAACATTCCTCCAGGCCTTCCTGTCCTCTACCATCTTCTGGAGTCCATTTAAGCTCATGCCTACTGCTTCAGTGACTCCATCCAGCCACCTCATTCTCTGTCGTCCCCTTCTTCTATTGCCCTCGATCTTTCCCAGCATTAGGCTCTTCTCCAGTGAGTCCTTCCTTCTCATTAGGTGGCCAAAGTACTTGAGTTTTAGCTTCAGGATCTGGCCTTCTAAAGAGCAGTCAGGATTGATCTACTCTAGGACTGACCGGTTTGATCGCCTTGCGGTCCAAGGGACTCGCAGGAGTCTTCTCCAGCACCACAGTTCAAAGGCCTCAATTCTTTGGCGCTCAGCCTTTCTTACGGTCCAACTTTCACTGCCATACATTGCAACTGGGAAGACCATAGCCTTGACTATACGCACTTTTGTTGACAGGGTGATGTCTCTGGTTTTTAGTGTGCTGTCTAGATTTGCCATGGCTTTCCTCCCCAGGAGCAAGTGTCTTTTAATTTCTTGGCTACAGTCCCCATCTGCAGTGATCTTGGAGCCCAGGAAAATAAAATCTGTCACTACCTCCATTTCTTCCCCATCTATTTGCCAGGAATTGAGAGGGCCAGATGCCATGATCTTGGTTTTCTTAATGTTAAGTTTCAACCCAAGTTTTGCACTCTCCTTCTTCACCTGCAACAAGAGGCTCTTTAGTTCTTCTTCACTTTCTGCCATTAGAGTGGTATCATCTGCGTATCTTAGGTTGTTGATATTTCTTCCGGCAATCTTAATTCCAACTTTTGATTCATCTAGCCCTGCCTTTCTCATGATGTGCTCTGCATATAAGTTAAATAGGCAGGGCGACAGTATACAGCCTTGCCGGACTCCTTTCCCAATTTTGAACCAATCAGTGGTTCCGTGTCCAGTTCTCACTGTTGCTTCTTGACCCGCATATAGGTTTCTCAAGAGACAAATAAGATGGTCTGGTACTCCCATCTCTTTAAGAACTTGCCACAGTTTGTTATGATCCACACAATCAAAGGCTTTAGCATAGTCAATGAAGCAGAAGTAGATGTTTTTCTGGAACTCCCTAGCTTTCTCCATGATCCAGCGTATGTTGGCAATTTGATCTCTAGTTCCTCTGCCTCTTCGAAATCCTGCCTGCACTTCTGGTAGTTCTCGATCCACATACTGCTGAAGTCTAGCTTGTAGGATTTTAAGCATGACTTTACTAGCATGAGAAATGAGTGCAATGGTGCGATAGTTTGAACATTCTTTGGCACTGCCTTTCTTTGGAATTGGAATGTAAACTGATCTTTTCCAATCCTGTGGCCATTGTTGAGTTTTCCAAATTTGCTGGCAAATTGAGTGTAGCACTTTTACTGCATTGTCTTTTAAGATTTTGAATAGCTCAGCTGGAATACTGTCACTTCCACTAGCTTTGTTGTTGCTCAGCTTTTCTAAGGCCCACTTCACTTCACATTCTAGGATGTCTGGCTCGAGGTCAGTGACCACCTCATTGTGATTATCAGGGACGTTAAGCTCATTCTTGTATAGTTCTTCTGTGTAATTTTGCCACCTCTTCTTAATCTCTTCTGCCTCTGTTAGGTCCCTGCCATTTTGGTCCTTTATCATGCCCATTTTTGCATTAAACGTTCCCTTCATTTCTCCAATTTTCTTGAAAAGATCTCTGGTCCTCCCTATTCTATTATTTTCTTCTATTTCTTTGCACTGTTCATTTAAGAAGGCATTCTTATCTCTTCTAGCTATTCTCTGGAATTCTGCATTCAATTGGGTGTATCTTTCTTTTTCTCCCTTGCCTTTCGCTTCCCTCCTTTCCTCAGCTATTTGCAAAGCTTCCTCAGACAGCCATTTTGCTTTCTTGCATTTCTTTTTCTTTGGGATGGTTTTGGTTGCTACCTGTTGTACAATGTCGCGAACCTCTGTCCATAGTTCTTCAGGCACTCTGTCTATCAGATCTAATTCCTTAAATCTATTTGTCACCTCTACTGTATATTCAACAGGGATATGATTTAATTCATACCTGAGTGGCCTAGTGCTTTTCCCTACTTTCTTCAGTTTAAGCCTAAACTTTGCAAGGAGAAGCTCATGGTCTGAGCCACAGTCAGCTCCTGGTCTTGTTTTTACTGACTGTATAGAGCTTCTCCATCTTTGGCTGCAGAGCATATAGTCAATCTGATTTCTGTGTTGACCGTCTGGTGATGTCCATGTGTAGAGCCGTCTCTTGGGTTGTTGGAAAAGAGTGTTTGCTATGACCATCGTATTCTCTTGACAGAATTCTATCAGCCTGTGCCCTGCTTCATTTTGCACTCCAAGGCCAAACTTGCCTGTTATTCCAGTTATCTTTTGGCTTCCTACTTTAGCATTCCAATCCCCCATGATGATAAGAACATCATTTTTTGGTGTTAGTTCTATAAGGTGCTGTAGTGCTTCATAGAACTGGTCAATTTCATCCTCTTCAGCACTGGTGGTTGGGGCATAGACCTGGACTACTGTGATATTGAATGGTTTGCCTTGGATTCGAACTGAGATCATTCTGTCATTTTGAGGATTGTATCCCAGTATTGCTTTTCCTACTCTTTTATTGACTATGAAGGCTACTCCATTTCTTCTGAAGGATTCTTGGCCACAGTAGTATACCTGATGGTCATCTGAATTAAATTCACCCATTCCTGTCCATTTTAGTTCGCTGATACCTAAGATGTCAATGTTCAGTCTTGTCATCTCTTGTTTGACCACGTCCAGTTTTCCTTGATTCATGGATCTTACATTCCAGGTTCCTATGGAGAAAAAATCTTTACAGCATCGGACTTGTTGTGACTCAGGGCCAGCCTGTGGGTCCGGCAGCCGGCTCGGATGTCTCGGATGACTCAGATGAGGGGGAGGAGGAGGGTGTGGAAGATGAACTGGCTGGTGATGGCTTGGAGGCTTCGCAGAGCCCCCAGCCGGGGCCCTCTTCTCAGCTGCGTGAGCCCGATAGTGCGGAGGATGATGACCCACAGCTGGCCCTGTTCAAGGACGCCCGACGCAGGAGGCAGTCGAGCAGGAACAAACAGAGAAAGGCTGTGGGACTCCTCGGGAGGAGGCACAGGGAGGCCACGCCCTGAACTCTAAATAAAAGGAGTGTTTGGGGAAGGGCTGGTTGCTGAAAGCAACCCTTCCGTTTGAGGATTCAAGTTCCAGTGTTTTTGTTTCTTGTTCTGTTGTTTGTGTAATAAATCTTGGCAGACGCTTTGCAGCCTCAGACGCTCTCCAGTCTCTACTGTTTGAACAGGGGTTTGCCTTATTGCAAGGCCGGTAGCAGGCTGGTTCAGAACAGGACTTTCCTTTCACCACCAGACATATCCACAGCTGAGCGTCCTTTCGGCTTTGGCCCAGTCGCTTCATTCTTTCTGGCGCTACTAGTACTAGCCCTCTGCTCTTCCCCAGTAGCATATTGGATGCCTTCCGACCTGAGGGGCTCATCTTCCAGCGTCATATCGTTTTGCCTTTTGGTACTGTCCATAGGGTTTTCATGGCAAAGATACTGGAGTGGGTTGCCATTTCCTTCTCCAGTGGATCACGTTTTGTCAGAACTCTCTGCTATGACCTGTCCATCTTGGGTGGCCCTGCACGGCATAGCTCATAGCTTCATTGAATTACGCAAGCCCCTTCGCCATGACAAGGCAGTAATCCATGAAGGGGGAATATTACATAGTATGGAATAAATTTTACAAATGGAGGGGAAAAAGAAGAAAGTCGATAGAATGGTTATAAGTAGGAAAAGGTTAACTGGGAATGTATAGCAGTATATAAATATGTAATAGTTACTTTCTAATGTACCACATGCAATGTTACCAGTATGGAATGATCAGACAAAGATATATATCAAAGATGATACACTACATTCAATGTTTTTAAACTTTTGTACTTAATAAAATGTTTACTAAAACAAAAAACACAACGATCCACCAGCCCTGACAGCAACTTGACCCAGAAATGTAAGGCCAGACTGAAACCTGACCCCTGATTCAGAGACAACAGAAAAGTGTTGACATATAGAGATGAATTAGCCTGGAAAGGCTCCAAGTTATACCTTCCTAGCACCCTCAGGGTCCAAGCCCTGCAACGAAGCCACAATGTCAAGCAAGCTGGTCACTTTGGTTTTTAAAGACTTTACACTTGGTAATGTGGCATTTCTGGTGGCCAGGGATGAAAAAGGACATTGAAAGCTATGTTAAGACCTGTGAAATCTGTGCAGCTATGAAAAAAGACCTGGGAAGCCTCCTGGGCTGTTACAACAGGTAGCAAACCCATCCCAGCCATAGGAGGAAATTGCAATGGGCTTCATCTTAGACTACCTGAAAGTAGTGGAAACACAGTAATTTGGACTGTTATTGACCTTTTCTCAAAGCAGGCTCACTTTATAGCCTGTCCTGGTCACCCCCCTCCATCCAGAAACTGGCAAAGCTATTTTTAAAACATATCTACCAACTCCATGGGGCACCAAGAAGAATTATATTGGACCAAAGGGTGCAGTTCACAGCAAAATTCTGGAGGGTATTCGTGAAAATGATCGGATCCACCTGTTCTGTTCCAGCCTACAACCGTCCCAGTTTGCGTGTCAAGGACAACCCCTTTTCTTTTTAAATCAATAGGCTGGAAAAAAACCCAACCCTTTTATTTATATACAGTTCAAAATAATTAAGTCCACAAAACAAAAAGCAGCAGAATATTTTCCTTAGCAAGGCTCTCCAAACCCCTTCTCCTCCTCCTCAGATCTCTCGGACTCAGCTGCTGGGAGCACAGGCTGACACGGAATCACAACACCACCCAGGGACTCCGCCTGGCTTTTCATCCAAGTACAAATGGATCTTCTGTACAAATAAGCTCTGGTTTTTTTTTAATTAAGACAAACTGCTGATTGCCCTCTCAGCTTGGAAAGAGAAGCTGGAAAAGTTAGGTTCTTGAATTAAAGTTAGTTTTAGAGTTAGGTTCTTGAATTAAAATGTTCTAACTTCTAGGATGAAAAGCTGAATTGTTTTATTCCTACAATGAAAGAAAATGGTAGATTTTGTTAATAATGCTTTAGAAGATGCTTTAGAAGATCTTAGAGCAAAGTCACAACCTGAATCAACTTTTTTTTCTTAAAATTCCAAACATGATCAAAACAGAATCTTGAAAAAAGAAAAAAGGTAAACTGTTATATTTTTAACCATTCCTAAGAAAGATGTGCAGGTTTTGTTTAATATATATATAATATAATATATATAAAACAAAACCTGCAAATCTTTCTTATTTTCTGTGAATGAAAATAATCATCTAGTATTTTGCTGAAGAAAATATAATCTATTTGTGAAATTAGGTATATATACACCAAGAAATATTAAACAAATCCTGCACATCTTTCTTCTATGAATGAAAATAATCATCTAGCGTTATGCTGAAGTATATCTATATCTATATCTATATCTATATCTATCTATCTATCTATCTATCTATCTATCTATCTATCTATCTACACACACATATACTGTATATATACATATATGCATACATACTTACATATGCTAATAGATCATAAAACTTCTCTGTCATGATATTTATCATCAGTGTGGAAACAATTTTGCTTCACTTATTAATTACAAGATCTATGGTTTCATGTTTTCGTTATAAAGCTTGCATTTGCTGCTGATACATATTGAATCCTTGATTTTATCATGTTTGTTTATAATGCTTGTTCTTGAACTGCAAAAATTAATCCTTCTATTTCTTTCGTGATGGTACCAAAGTGTAAATATAGCCAATTCCTAATCTGTTTCTTTTATGTTTTGGCCATGAGATGACTTATTTCTTCATTTTTTAAAATTATTTTCCAACAATTCATTTCATTTTTTTGTTTTTGCCTCTTTTAAGTTTTTGGTTGGGGGTTTGTTTGCAAACTTTGGTTAGCATTTTCTTTTTGCTTGCTTTGATGTAATCATTTGAGTCAATGTTTCTAATTACTGGTGTGCCCATTTGCTTATGACTTTGCTTCTGTTTCCATCTTTTAAGTTTGAATTTAAAAGTTCATTCCCTAATTTTAAATATTCTGAACTGGTTTTCTTTTTAACCTCCTGTTAGGAAAATTTTATGAGATTCCTATTTTATTGTCCTTTATTTTGTTCATTCTTTTTTTTAATGTTGAGCATGCATTTGTCAAATCCAGATTTGCCTGGATATTCTCACTATATCTCTTTACAGTATTAAGGATTCAGTTTCAGGTTTTTCCATATAGCTTCAAATCATTCATATATAATTGGATAAATATTTCCCCATTTTGTTTCAACAATTCATATCTGAGTTTTGCTTTATTCAGGATATAAGTAAAGGTTCTCACTGAGATGGTTAAAAAGCAATGAAAACAATGAATCTCCCTGAAAAGTTCTCTCCCAATGTTTACATTTTTAATTTTTTCACCATTTACCATCAAAATTGTTTTTATTTTTTTCATAGCTGCTTTTATAACATTCTAGATGCCAAATATTTCCACACATTTCTGTATACAGCTATGTGAAAGAGAATCAAACACTTTTTAATAATTAATCCAAACCATGTGTAAGTTGGCTTTACTTGGAATTTTTTAACAATCAGTAATTGATTTTTTGTTTTTCATGAATTTCAGCTGTGACCTTCTTGTTCAAAATTTAAAATTTGAATATGCTAATTAGAAATCTGAACATAGTTGGCAAGGAAGTAATTGGCAAGTAATTGCTTGTTCTACTATTTTTTTATTAGTTTTATTCATTCATTCATAACATAAAATGTGACAATACAAAAGCAAATAGTAGGGAACAACAGTAGAGAAAGAAAAAACAAAAAAGGTGTGAAGAAAGGGAGGGGAAGAAACAAAAGGCATTTATTTATTTATTTATTTATTTATTAGTTGAATTTATATACTGCCCTATTCCCGAAGGACTCAGGGCGGTTCACAGGGCAAGTTAAAAACAATACAAAAGAGAGAATAAAATAAAATAAAATTAATACAGCCCACAATTAAAATAACATTAAAAATTAAAATTTAAAATTAATTTAATTTAATTTAATTTAACTAATATAACTTAAAATCCCTCAGTCCAGGCCAGACAATTCAAACAACCAAGTTTTTAAATCTTGGCGAAATGAGCGAAGGTCGGGGGCAGTCCAAAGCTCTATTGGCAGTTCGTTCCAAAGGGCGGGCGCACTCACAGAGAACGCCCTCCCCCTGGGAATCACCCACCGGCAATCTCTGACCAGCGGAACCCTAAGAAGGCCCTCCCTATGGGCGCGCACAGGACGATGGGAAGCTGATGCTGGCAGCAGGTGCTCCCTAAGGTAATCCGGACCCAGGCCATTTAGGGCTTTATAGGTCATCACCAGCACCTTGAATCTCACCCGGAGGGCAACTGGAAGCCAATGCAGCTCATGGAGAAGAGGTGTTACATGAGAGTATCGGGAAACTCCCATTACTACTCGCGCAGCTGCATTCTGCACCAGCTGAAGCCTCCGAGTGGTCCTCTCTCTGTTGCAGTAAAATCAGACATTAAAATCAAATCTCAACTTTTTACATTTCTATAGTAGTATGCACTAGCCATTTCTGTATCGGCAAATCAGTCTAATCAGTAAAACCCAAAATCATAATATCATTTTTTCCACTTCAAGCACAAAGTCCAGAAGCGGTTTCCAAGTAGAAACAAAAGTACTTATGTTCTTTTCTCTTATCACCGCAGTCAAGTGAGCCATCCCTGCTAATTCCATCAGCTTTTCTAGGAAATCGAGGCATCCTTCCACTTTTGTGCATAGAGCAATCTTGCTGCTGTCACCATATATAAAACCAGAGTTTGTTCTACTACTTTTAATTGTCATCCATTCTTCAGCATTTCCACTTTATATTTCATTAAATTGATTAGCCATTCTTTCACGGGGAGTAATAACATGGTAAGCCAAAATTTAGGTACATCATCTTTTCATGGTGCATTCTTTAAATTCTCTGCTTGTTTTAAAATCAGTTTTAAAGTTAAGGCTGTATCATCCATTTTTGACCAAGCCATTGTTTTTCCAGTATCTTGTATTCAAGTTGCATCTTTATGTTCTTTTGGATCATTCCAGATGTCCAAAATTTTATTGTTCCATCTTTATCAGGATGAGCATCTGTTTTTACTCTTTCTCAGTAATGCTTTAGAAAACAAATGCTGGTCTGTTCAAAACTGCTGATTTTGTCTACAGTTCATTCATACTACACTCATATCTTTAATTTTCTTTGAAATAAACATGAAGCTTTTAAATTTCTTTAATAGTGCCAAGATAGTATTTTTTCTGTAAATTTACCTCAATCTTTTATCTTTATGAATTTAGCTTTATTTATTTATATCTCACCTTTATTATTTTTACAAATAATTCAAGGTGACAAACATATCCAACACACTTTCCTCCTCCAAGTTTCCCCACAACAACAACCCTGTGAGGTAAGTTGGGCTGAGAGAGAGTGTCTGCCCCAAGGGCACCCAGCCAACTTTCATGGCTGACATGACACTAGAACTCATGGTCTTCTTTACTAATCTTTCTTTTCAATCAAATGTTCATGTCAATGCTGCAAACATTGATATGTTTTTGCACTGACAATATAAGAGACAGCCTTTTGTTTAAACTGCTTCATTTGAATCTTGAAGGGAGGGAATTTTCTAACGACTATTTTGAGAAGATTAGAAAAGCCCGTGTACAGAATGGGAGGAGAGACCTCATATGTAAAACTAATTGGATAATGTGATTTATGACGTGTAGATAAGGGCGGGGATTTTGTGTGTGTTTTACGATGGGTTTGGAGGGGAGAAGATTTCAGATTCTGGCATCCCTCCATGAGTGCTGATGTTTCATTTCATTACAAAGTCTTTTAGATAAATAATATGCCTGCAACTTGTTTGAATTGTCTCATTCATCAGAACCATGACATCATGCCAGAATCTCTTTTTTTTCAAAGGGGGGTCCTGAACCCCCGCCACTGTCTCCAGGAAGAATGATAAGCTGGCAAAGATTCAGGGAAGAATCCTCAAGATGGAAAGTGAAAGCCTGATTGCTGGAGAAACTTCTGAAGAGGAATTAATAAATAGTTTTCTCTGGGAAGATGGATTTGGGCTGATCTCCAAACCTTAGCAGATAACTGGGCTTATCTCATCGTCAAGCTGGAACCACTCCAGTAGAGAATACGGAGGCCAGACGGTGCGGCAAGAGGCCCCAGAAGCAGAATGGGGAGAAGATGTCATATCTTCAGCCACTGAGAATCTGGATGAGTGGAAAACGACCTTCAACTGCCCCTTTGGAAGCTACCAATTCAAAGTCATGCCATTTGGACTGCAGGGGGCCCCAGCCGTATTTATGCAGTTGATTAATGAGGTCCTACACGAACATTTATACAGAGGGGTTCTAGTGTATCTTGATGACATTCTGATATACAGTACGAATATGACTAATCACATAAGACTGGTCAGAGAAGTGTTAAAGAAACTATTGAATGCCAAACTTTATGTCAAATTGTCGAAATGTGAATTTCACCAAACCTGATTAAATTATCTTGGCTTTAGAATTTCCGATGAGGGGATCTAAATGGACCCAGCCAAAGTTAAAACTATAATTGAATGGCAGCCCCCAAAGACTCACAAACAGCTCCAAAACTTCCTATGGTTTGCCAATTTCTACCGTCAATTCATTCCCTCTTTGCCGAGATTGCTCTACCCCTAACAGAACTACTCAAAATGGGTAAGGGAGGGGGAAATCATGACCTGGCCAACCACTAGCATGGACTATGAGTTGTCAGAAAGCTTTTGAGAATTTAAAAAGACTATTTACGGCTGAACTGGTCCTAAAGCACCCCTGCCCCAGGGAGCCCTTTGTAATTCAAGCAGATGCCAGCGACGTGGCAGTCGGAACTGTGTTACTACAAAAGAATAAAAGTGGAGTCCTACAACCTTGTGCCTACACCTCTAAGAAATTCACAGAAGGTGAGAGGAGATGGACAGTCTGGGAGAAGGAGGCCTTCGCAATTAGGTGGGGGCTATTAACCTGGCAACACTATTTAGAAGGGAGCAACGTGCCTTTTGAAGTATGGAGAGATCCCAAAAAATCAGAGGCACTAAAAACTCCCCACAAATTGTCCCCAAAGCAAGTGCGATGGGCACAGTACTTTAACCGTTTTAACTTTACTTTAAAGTACATACCGGGAAGGAAAAACTTCCTAGCTGATGCGCTATCCCGACTGCCACAGTACAAAAGTGAACGCAAAGAGGTCTACAAGGCAATTATCTCCAGTTCACAACCTGCAGCACAACTCACACCTCACAGAACCCCTAATCCTGATGATCCAGGGGTGAAGAAGTTAAAATGAGAGCTCCTTACCTATCAATGGTTCAAAGATAATCAAACCTCCCTAACATGCAGGGATGGTTTGGCATACATGGGGGGGGAAATTGTATCTACCTGAAACCCTCCGTCTCAGTGCTCTCAGACACAGCCATGATGTAAAACAGGCTGGACACTTCGGATATTTAAAAACTTTACACCTCATCCACTGACAATTTTGGTGGCCAGGACTAAAATGAGATGTGGAAAACTATGTCAAGAGTTGAACCGTATATGCCACCATGAAAAGAATTCCAGTGAAAACCCCTGGGCTACTGCAGTCAGTAACAGACCCTTCTCAACCATGGGAAAAAATAGCTATGGACTTTATTGTAGACCTTCCCCTAAGAAAGCTCCTGGACCCCTCATAGTAGAGGGTCAGACCCATTATGAAGTGAAACGTATCCTTGACTCTAGAATCTTTAAGGGAAAATTGCAGTACCTAGTACAATGGAAAGGATACCCATTGTCTGAAGCCATTTGGGTGAAATCTAGTGATGTGAAAGCTGAAAGACTTATCAAAAGGTTTTATGAGAAACACCCCAACAAACCAAAAGTCAGCTCCTAACTTATGTTTGTTTACATTACAGGATCTGTTCTTTTTGTAAGGGGGCCGGATGTAAATCCTGCAAACATTGACATGTTTCTGCACTGACAATATAAGAGACAGTCTTTTGTTTAAACTGCTTCACTTTGAATCTTGAAGGGAGGGAATTTTCTAACGACTATTTTGAGAAGATTAGAAAAGCCTGCGTACAGAATGGGAGGAGAGACCTCATATGTAAAACTAATTGGATAATGTGATTTATGACATGTAGATAAGGGCGGGGATTGTGTGTGTGTTACAATGGGTTTGGGGGGAGGAGATTTCAGATTCTGGCATCCCTCCATGAGTACTGATGTTTTGTTTCATTAAAAAGACTTTTAGATAAATAATATGCCTGCAATTTGTTTGAATTGTCTCATTCATCGGAACCATGACAGTTCCATTTCGATGACTGCTTTTGTTGCTTCTGTGTTATATGGAACAATATCCCAATTCTGATGTTATCACTACTGCTGTGCAATAAATTAACATATTAATTACATTGAATATGCTCATTTTGATATTTTATGCCACCAAATTTGCATTGTTCAGAATTTTGAATTGCTTTTTTCTACTGGACTTTTTCAAAAGCCTTTTCTATGGTTTGAATTTTTTATGTGTTCAGTAATTTTTCCTTTCAATGCTAGATGCCAGTGAGCTGATGTTCATCATTTTTTTGCTAATTTTCATGTCTTTTATTTCTCCTAGAAGTTAATATAATTTGATATTGTTCTTCAACAATTATATTTGTTTAATAATCTTCAGTTTCATTAGTGTTGTTTGCAATACTGTTAAAATTCTGGGCTAGTTTTTCCAGTTCTCACAATTTGATGTCCATAAATACTTTAGTTCTAAGAAAAAATCTTTGTTAATTTATTATTTGATGTCCATCAGTTTCTAAGTCCAGGTACTTATATTTAACCAGCATCACCTACATTTAGATTCTGATCTGAAATAGTACTGCATACTTGCTTGATTTATTCAAATTAAACAACTTATATAAGATCTTCCAATGGAACAAATACCCAGAAAAACTTTGATAAATATGGCTGATCACATAATCACTGCAACACAACCCTTACAATCCATGGAAAGATAATGCTTGTGTACAACAAAAATATTTACAAGATAACCAACAGACAGTTAGAATTATATGGCATCACTGTAGCATGTAAACCAACAAAATCCCTCCAAAGCATTTTAGGCAAAAAAGAGAAAATGAAGATACAATTCATATAAGGACTATAACAGCTACCATGTAGGGCAGACTGGCAGAAGACTATCAGATTATATCCATAAATTCCAAGTGGCATTTTGTCAAAATGCATGACAAAAACGCAAATTCAGTCACAATTTCAATTGGGAAATTGTGGTTGAGTTTGTGTTTTTGTCATGCATTTTGACAATTTCATTTGGGAAATTGTTAACCTTTTAGAGCAAGACAAATCCAAAAATCCAAAAATGCTAATAAATTCCTTGAAGTTGGTATTCAGACAAATCAGCCATATTCAGACACATAGAAGTAAACTGCATATAAATAACATGTAAACGTTACAATCAAAAGCCTAGGAAGGAAACACATGGGTTAGGCCACATCGCCTCCAGCAGCCCATAACCAAACAGGCAGAAAACGGCATCAAACAATCAATAAGGGAAGAAATTAAACTCTAATCAAGGAGGAAGTCACACCCTATCAAGCCACTAATATATCAGTGGCCAGCAAATTCCACACTCCCCTGCAATGGTGATGTTACCTAGCTTGGTAATTAAATGTCTGCAAATAACAAATTCAAAATGCACCATGAACCCAATATTTAAACACCTTTAGGACCTATTAAATCCTTGCTGCAAAAAAACCCACATATGTCTATTTCAAAGAAGTGATTAAAATTGTTTTTATAAGAGTACTTGATAAGGATTGACATGTGCTCTGCAAAAGAGCAGTCAGGAACTGCAGAGGTAGGGGAAAAAACAATAGAGAGATGCTGCTGTGGAAGCCATGTGTCTGATTTCTTCTGGGTTCCAAGAAGGAACAACCTTACAGGGCATTTCCCAGTATCAGGGGGATTTATTCACATTACAGTAGATGTATAGAGCCTATATATTATAATATAATATAATATAATATAATATAATATAATATAATATAATATAATATAATATAATATAATATAATATAATATAATATAATATAATATAATATAATATAATATAATATAATATAATATAATATAATATAATATAATATAATATAATATAATATATAGAGAGAGAGAGAGCCTGTTACTTGTCCCA